>NW_006921655.1:6714591-6727091 GCF_000298275.1 Orycteropus afer afer
GTAGATACACTCCTTGGAGAGAACAATCATGGGAGAAAGAAGAGCTGTTTATGCACAGGGAGACAGTTCAGGGGGCAGGAGTGTATGGAGGGATGGACACTGGGAAGGGGTAACTATTGGGAGGAAGTGGGAGGGTTAAATTGTAGTCAAAGGTCATGAGACAAAGTGTGTATGAACTGCTGTCTGGAAAGTGAATTTGTGCTGTAAATTTTCACCCAAGCCACAATTTAAAAAAAAAAAAAAAAAGCTTGTGAGTGGCCATCTAAGATGCAACTCTTTCTCTCTCCTCCTCTAGATTAAAGAAGAGTGAAGAAAATAAAAAACACAGGGAACCAACTAGTCCAAAGGACTATGTGCACACCAGTCCCCATGACCCTGAGACCAGATGAACTAGATGGTGCTCAGCTACCACTGCTGATCTCTCTGAAAGGGATCACAATTGGTGGTACTAGATAGAGTGGGAGAAAAATGTGGAATAAAACTCAAGATCATAAAAAAGACCAGCCTTACTGGTCTGATAGAGAGTGAAACTCCTGAGATTATGGCCCTTCAACTCTCTTCAAGCCAGGAACTGAACTCAACCCCATGGCTCAACTTTCAGCCAAATGATAGGCAGGTCTGTAAGGTAGACAGTAATACTAGGATAGTATGCATTTATTGGAACAATCAACCATGTATATAGATCAAGAGGGCAGCATTTGTCCAAAGACAGAGCTAAGAAAGTAGGAGGGGACAGGAAAGAAGGATAAAGGGAAGTGGTGGATACAGGGAGGAAACGGGAAGAGTGCTATTGCATTGTAGGGATTGACTGCAGTGAATGTCACAAAACAGAATGTGTATAGATTGTTGTTGTTGTTATGTGCTGTGGAGTCGGCCCCGACTCATAGCGACCCCTCCTTGGGTTTCCGAGGCAGTATCACTACAGAAGTAGGATTGCCCAACCTTCCTTCCGAGGAGTGTATATATTATAGAATGGAAAACCAAGTTTCTCTGTAAACTTTCAACCAAATCACACACACACACACACACACACAAAGAGAGATGGCATTAGAACTAGGATTTACCCTCCTTAAGACTTAATTGATAATATCTATAAAGAAAGACTCTATTAACACATACAAAGTCATAGAGGTTAGGACTTCAACATATTATTTGGAGGGGTACAAAACAATTTCCAACATGTGATATTATACTTTTAATTTTTATCAATTTGTTAAGTATGAAATAGTATCTCATTATAGTATTAATTTGTATTTCCCTGATTATATTCTAAGAATGAGCACATTTTCATATATTTCTTTGCTGTTCAAGTTTATGCTTCCATAAATTAAGTATTTACATCCTTTGCTCCTTGGTGCCCAGGGTAGGTGGCATGGATTAGGGAAGGAAGGCATTGTTGTCTTTTAATTCAAATCCTAGATACTAATATTTTTTCAGTTGTTTGCACAGCAAATCACTTATTTTGGCTATGGCTTTACCTTTAGTTTTGTGTAGGTAAATGGTGATATTTGTGGTATATAAGATTTTAATTTTACTACAGTCAAATTCATCTTTTACAGGGCTTTGTAGGGAAAAGGGAACTCTGGTGGCATAGTGCCTAAGGCATTTGACTGCTAACCAGAAGGCTGGAGGTTCAAACCCACCAGCCACTCCTTGGAAGGAAGGTTGGGCAATTTATTTCTGTAGAAACCCAAGGAAGGGTCGCTATGATTCAGGTCTGACTCGAAGGCAGTGTGTTTTTGTTTGTGTGTAGGGAAGGAGTTGTCAAGGAGTTTGTGTATGTGTGATTGTGTATGTTTTTTCTGTCCCAAGTGTCATATTGGACCATATTGTCCCTAAAAGCCTTGCTTTTCATATTTAAAGCTTAATCCACAGAAAATTTATTTTTGTGTATGTTATGAGGCAGGGATGTTGTCTATTTTCCTAAATGGAAATTAATCATCCAAGCACTATCTCTTGAGTAGACCATTTCTTCTCACATACTTATCCCTTATCCCCATACATAAGCTGGTCTATTTATGGGCTTTGACCTATTTAATTGATCTGTTTGTCTATCCCTGTACCAATCTCATACTCATTTATAATTAATTCTATTAGTAGAAAATATTCCTACAATTTTCTTTAATTAGTTTGATTATTCTTGGCCCTTCACTCTTCCATATGCATTTTAGGATAGGCTTGTGGCCAATGAAAAACACTGGTATGGTTTTGATTAGAACTTAATTGAACTTTAAGATTTCAGAAGAATTGATATTTTATACTAGATATGGGATATCATTTTGTTTACTCAGGTTTTCTTTTATGGCTTTTAACAAGGTTTCTAATTTTTTCCTAAATAAGTTTTACATTTAACTTGTTAATTTATACCAAGTTATCTTACAGTTTTGTGGATGGTATCCATTTTAGGCTATTTTTTCTAATTGACTGTTGGTGTATAGGAACACTATTAATTTTTATATATTAATCACCTATCCATAAAATTTACTAAATTATCACTAGTTGAAAAAATTTATATTTATATAAATATATAAATTTCTTATATTTTGTAAGAATTCATTTTGTCTGCAAGTAAAAACTGTGTTTTATTCTATGTATACTTATTATTATTATTTGTACTGACTTGTTTTCCTATCATTTTCTTTTGGCTGAGCTTCCAGGACAGAGTTGGACAGAAATAGTGATAGTAGGAATTCTTGTCTTATGCATATATTTAAAAAGGATGCTTCTAAACTTTTTCCTAGTAAATGAGATGTGTGCGCTAGGTTTTTGTGAATAATGTTAATTATGTATGTTGTTTTCCATTCCCATTGCTAAGGTCTATCATGAATGGGTGTTCCTATCATGTGTTAGGGAGCTCTGGTGGCATAGTGCTTAAGGCATTTGACTGCTGACCAAGGCTGGCGATTCAAACCCACCAGCCACTCCTCAGAAGGAAGATTGGACAATCTATTTCCGTAGAGATACCGCCTCAGAAACACAAGGAGGGGTTGCTATGAGTTGGATCTGACTTGACGGCAGTGAGATGATGTATTAACATACCTCCCTTAATGATTTTCTAATGTCAAACAATATCCACAATACCACTTGGTAATATCCATTGCTAGAGTATTGTTAATATTTTAGTTAGGTTTTAGTATTAGCATTACTAATAAGTAAAACTGGTTCATAATTTTCATTTTTCCTCCTGTCCTTATGGAAGTTTGATATTTAGTTGTTTCTATCCCCACACAAGAAGTCAAAGTACTTCCTTCTCCCTTTATTCTCTGTACAAATTTTTATAATAGAGGGATAGCCTATTTCTTAAAAGCTTATGCTTTGCCTATAAAATTATCTGGGCCTTGTACCTTTGTGACTGCCATTCAATTTCTCTGATGCATAAAATCTCAGGTTTTCTATTTCTTCCAGAAGCAAATTTGTCAACTTGTAGAAAATTCAAGAAAATACTTCATTCACTAACAATTTTTCTGTTCATTTGCATAGAATATTATGACAAAAATTATGATTAAAAAAACCACATATGGATCTGCAATTAAATTTGCTTTAGCTAGGCTAATATTATTTGTTTGTGTAATTTTTTTAAATTTTTCAATCAGTCTTGTCTGAGGTTGGTTTATTTTATTCATACTTTCAAGTAACCAAATTTTGGATTTGTTGATCCTCTCTACCACGCCATTTCTTACCTACTTATTATATCCTTTTGTTGTCATTATTGTCTCTTTTTCTCCTTTCTTTGCATTTGCTATATTACTCATTTACTAACTTACTACTCTCATAAAATTTATTTTAAATCTTTTATTTTGACATATACATTTTAAAGCTATTGTGTTTCCTCTAAATTCTGCTTTGGCTACATCTCACAAGATTTTTGGCATTTATTTATAAAAATTTTGTAATTTCCATTATAATTACATATTTGAGCCATAAATCATCTTAAAGCTATTTTTGTTATTTCTAATTAGATTGCATTATGGTCAAAATGTGATTTGTATGTTAAATCTTTGATATTCATTTGAGTTCATGTTTTACATGTGAACAATTTTTGTAAATTTTTTTTTATGTCCTAAAAACAGTGAAGTTCTAATTTTTTGAGGAAGAGAGTTCCAGATATATCTAAGTCAAAAATTTTAACTATTTCATTCAAATCTTCTTTATAATTCTTAATTTTTTCAAACTAGACATGAAACAATAATTTACTACTACAGTGTATTTGACAGTTTTCCTTGTAATTCTGACAAAATTTGCTTTCTGTATTTGGAAGCTATATTGTTATACATATATTTATTGGTAACTTACGATTTTTTGCTATTAAGTAGCAACCTTGTCTATTCCTAATAAATTTTTCTGTCTTAGATTTAATGTTATCTGGTAATACTATTGTACCACTTTTCTTATGCTTAGTATTACCTGATTTTTCTGGTATTCCAATTCTTTACCTCAAACTTTATTGTATCATTATGTCTCATATGTGCCTCTTATCCACAGTATTTTAGCTTGAGTTTCTCTAATCAAATTTGAAAATCTCAGTTAACATTTATTAACATTCACTGTAAGTGACAAGAGGAACTCTAGTGGTGCAGTGCCTAAGGCATCTGACTGCTAACCAGAAGGATAGTGGTTCAAACCCACCAGCCGCTGGACTGAGGATGATGAGGCAATCTGCTTACCTGAAGATTTACTGCCTTGGAAAACCAATGGAGGTTACTATGAGTCACAATCCACTCGATGGCAGTGAGTTTTTTTTTTTGTTTGTTTGTTTGTTTTTTTGGTTACTGACATGTTCGGACTTACTTATTTCTATCATCTTACTTTGTATGTTCTGCTAACTATCTTCTTTCTTCCTTCCCTTTCTTTCTTACCTTTTAACCACACACACACACACACACAAAACAAACTCACTGACATCAAGTTGATCCCAACTCATAGCAACTCCCATTGGGACTTCTGAGGCAGTAAATCCTTACCAAAGTACATTGGCCCTTCTTCTTTCTGTGGATCTGCTGGTGGGTTTGAACCACCAATCATCTGGTTAGCAGCCAAATGCCTAGGCACTAGGCCACCAGTGTTCCTTTTTTGCCTTCTGGTTGATTTTTTTTTTTTTTTTCTTTATTCCCCCTTTCTTACTTTATTGACTTAAAGTAGTATATATTACTTTTATTTCTTCAGTAGTCCTCTCAAAATTTTTAAAACTGGCTATGTAAGCTTCATTGCTAACTTCTTCATCATTCAATCAGGAGCCCTACTTTTCAGCCTCCAAGTTATTGGTGTCTATTATTCTTGTTCAAGGAGCTCTGGTAGCACAGTGCCTAAGGCATCTGAATCTGACTACTAACCAAAAGGTTGGTGGTTCAAACCCATCAGCCACTCTGCAGAAGCAAGACTGGGCAATTTACTTCCGTAAAGATTTACTGCATTGGAAACCAAATTGGGTTGCTGTGAGTCAGATGTGACTTGATGACAGTGGGTTTGGTTTTAGTTTTATTATTCTTGTTCAACCATATCATTTTTTAAATACAGTTGCTCAACTAGTCTCTCTCCAGTTTTTTAAATACTCAGTGCTTATTTAGATCTATCAACATGTTTGCCAATTTCCTTTTCAGCACTGTTTCTTGAATTCCACTCTACTTTTGGGTTTAATATCCTTCTTACAAAAAATTCTACTTATTAGATTTTTCAGCTGGGATTACTGAGTAGACTCTTTTGTTTGAAAGTCTTTATTTATTCCTCACTTTTGAAAGATTACATATCTGGCTGTAGAATCACAGGCTAAGGATTCTTTCACTTCAGCACTTTGAAGATAGGATTCCACTGTCTCTTGGCATTTACTTTTATTTGTCCTTCATCTCTGGTTGCTGTTAGATTTTCTCTGGTACCCAATTGTTTCATCATTATGTGACTGGGTGTGGCTCTTTTCTTTACCCTGCTTGAGGTTAGTTAGGCTTTCTCAACCTAAGGATACATGCCTTTCATCAGTTTGAAACATTCTGTGTCATTATATCTTTGGTCTCCATTCTCTCCTTCTGGAATTCCTTAGACATCTGGTGAAAGGGCTCATTCTATCACCAATACCTCCTACCACTTATTTCTATGTCCGCTTTTCTCACCTTATTTTTTATTCAAGGTGCTTTCTTGGATCTATAGTCTGTATTTCACTGTTTCTTTGTTGTTATTCTAATCTAATTCGACTCATCTATTTTCCCTCAAATATTTTTGTCAAATCTAATACTTAACTCATCCAATGAGCTTTTATCTTCATGATTATTTTGTTTCTCAACTTTCTTCCTGTTTATTTTCAATATTTTTTCATTTGTTTAGTTAGTCTTCCTTTTTATTTATTCAATCATTTTAGATATATTTATTTTATACATTTATTTTAGAGTTTATGTAGTAGATTTTATAGACTTATTTTATAGTCTCTTCATTTTTCTCATCTCCTGTTCATGGTATAAGATTCCTCCTTCTATTTATTTATTTTTTTAACTTCTCCAGGGTAGTTGATTTCCTCACTTGGTTTATAAATTTTTACTGTGAGCTTATTTTCAGCCAGAATTGTTTGATGTGTATTTTGGAAGTAACTGAGTACTTTCATGTTTACATGAAAGAGAAGTTTCATGTTTACTTTTGCTGAGACCAATTTTATTGTTAATTTCTTAGTTTGGGCTTCCTGAGCTGAACAAAGAATGTAAATGTGGACCCAAACCCACAAATGGTACTGACCTATGTTTCTGATTTCTTGCTTCTCTCCTTAAACTCCTCCACAATCCAACACCATGTATAGAAAGCAAGCTTCCTTGCTTTTTTCTATGGGCAAGTAGAAATCTCCTGGTCCTCTTTTTATCCTTTTTGCCATATATGGAGAATCAATTCCAATCCTGGTTACATATTGTCCCTCCAGGCAAATGAAAATCTTAGTCTCAGCGCCTCATGTCCATACATAAAGCTAACAATCTGGGTGGGACTCTACAATGGGAGCCCTTGTTTACCACTATGGATTTAGTTTCTGTGTCCATTCCTGGCACCCAGACATTTAATTTTTTATGTTTGAACTTGCTGTGTATTTAATTTGTTGTTATTGTTTATTTTGTCTAACATTTTTGTAGTGAAAATAGGGCCCATCCACAACATCTCATTTTGCTATGCTGTTTGATTATTTTAAGTCCCTTTCTGGTGGTGTAGTGCTTAAGGCATTTGACTGCTAACTAGATGTCTGGTGGTTCAAACCCACCAGCCACTCCTCAGAAGGAAGTTTGGGCAATGTACTTCCATAGAGATACTGGCTGGGAAACCCAAGGAGGGGTTGCTATGAGTTGAATTTCCTTGATGGCAATGAGTTTAGTTTGGTTTTGGTTTAATAAGTTCAGTGGACAACTTTTTTTTTTTTTTTTTCTGGCCACCAAAGATAAATGAATAAATAAAGAAAAAGTCCTTCACAGAAGTCGTCATAAACGATACAGAAAGAAGGGCAGGTAGGGAGGTGGGGGTGGGGTCGGGAATGGAACCACCTAAATCACTTCTGAAGACCTCTCTACTGCATGGTGTCTCACTGGGCAAAGGATAAGGGAAGATGGCCTGTGGTTTCTAGAAAGTAAATTGTTACTCTGTCTCCTACAAAAGTTGTTGTCATGTCATAGACCAAAGCATTGTGCTAACTATGAAGCTGGAGAAACAAGACCGCTTGCTTCTGTGGGCTTGAGAGTCAGTTCCAGTGGATGTGTAAATATAAACCAAATATATGTATATATTTGGCTTTAGACAACAGTCTGTTAACATGCTCGTTACTCTGCAATCTGGGCTGGACTCAGGGGGGTAGCTTGCTCTTTATAGGGTATCACCTGGGGCAGATCATCTGAGTGCTGGAATATTTACTTCATGATGACTCACTCCCCTCTCCTGAAAACTGGTGCTTGCTGGGAACTCAGCCAGGATTGTGGGTGATGACCCTTAGTTGTTCTCCTTGTAGACCTGTCTAACATCTTCTTGAGCTTCCCCTTGAAATAGTGATTGGGTTCCAAGAGCAAATATCCAAAGAGAACCAAGAAGAAGCTTATCACCTTTTGACTTAGCCATAGAGGTCACAAAACAAGAGCACAATTTTTATTTATGTGTTCCTGAAAAGAGAAAAAAAACCCATGTCTTCTAAAGTAAAGGTGGACCTGGAAAGCTACCTTCTGCCTCCCAACACTGCATCATCAATAAGCAGAAGACTATTTTCTATTGTTGAGAGGGTAAAAAACTGAAAGCCTTCCTGAGGTATGTACAAAGTCAGGGCCCTGCTTTTCTCAAGTGTGTATTGCCATCGCCCCCTCCTGTTCCCTACCCTTTTGCAGCACACAGTGCATAATCCACTATCAAAACTCTTCTCTGGAAAGAACTTGGTACAAGTTTTTTATAGCTTTGCATATATTAGGTTAATGTGTCATTAGTCTGAAGGAGTTTGTATTCTGTCTTATCTTTAACCATGTAACAGAAAGATTTTTTTTTTCCCTCCCAGTGAAGGGAAATACTCAAACAATTCAATTGCCAGCAAACAAGCAAAGGAGAAATTTGACCATAAGCAAACTTCCCAAGAATAACTGACTGACATCACATCCGATTTTGTAACTCTTCCTTTCCTTGATGTAAGACCAGATAGGTACCAGATAGCTACTTGGTAGAGAACTGAGGTGAATCATTAGGTGATCATCTGGAAGTTTTGCACACTGCAAAGAGTGCCTTCTGATTAAATTGTACCTAAACTAAAAAGAAGACGCAATCTCATCTAGCAGGAATCTCTAATCTACATCAGAAATCAGTTTCAGCATGAAAGGTGAACCAGCATGGTGCTGAATGTGCACTGGATAGCAACAATGAAGACAGAAGAAAGGATAAGATGAGAGGACATAGGGATAAAGACATGATGGGCCTTCTGAAAGTAAAATTCATGTGCAGTCAGAACTGTTATGTTAGAACCTAGTTTCCCTCCACTAAAGAAAAATAGTCCCTTCAGCTGCCTAGGTAGATGAGGAAGGCAGCTGCTCTTGGAAAAATACCCAGAGTAAAGCAGGCATTTTATCTCTCCATTCAGCTTTCCTAGTGGTGGAGCTCCAAGACAGTGAAGGCTAAATAATGAGCCAGAATTTAATGTTTTCTTCAAATGCTGGTTTATAGCCTTTGGACATCCAAGTCATGAAGGTTCCGATATACAGCTTCACCAAGGTTGGCCTCCCAATGCCCTTTCCTGGACAACTGCAATACTGCCAGTGGCCCACAGGGGCCTTCTTGCTCTTGTAGTGAAAACTCAAACCAAAAAAACCAAACTCACCGCTGTCTAATCAGATCTGACTCATAGCAACCCCTCCTTGGGTTTCCAAGGCAGTATCACTACAGAAGTAGATTGCACCATCTTCCTCCCCAGTAGTGGCCGGTGGGTTTGAACCACCAGCCTTCTGGTTAGCAGTCAAATGCCTTAGGCACTACACCACAAGAGCTCTTGTAGTGAGAACTACCCTTCAAGAATTCAGGATAGCCCACTAGCCCCCTCACTGCATGGGAGTCATCTCTAGAGCAGTTTGATCCCTTTTGACAATCTGAATAAGAAATATATTTTAGCATTAGGGAAACGTACAGGAACAAATTAAGTTCTGCTCACTAACTGGAACATAATTATGAAAGAAAGAACTTGAGCTAGAGTGTTATTATGTGAACAAAAGAAGATGTTGTTTCCAAAGTATGAGCATTCACATTCATCAGAGTTCTTTCACTCTCAAGTTACTTGTAGCTCCACAGCCATTATATGCTACCAATACTTCTTCAACAATCATACATTCAATGAATATTTATTAACCATCTGGTTAATACCAGGAACATACTTACTTCCCCTCCTCCAAATCTGGAATGTTCTTTCATATTCTTTCCCTTGTAAGTGTCGAAACTCAGTTCAATTCTCACCTTTTCTATGAAAGTCTTCCCTTAGTTTTCCAACCCTTTGCTCTCTCATCCCCCTGAACTCAGTGTCTCTCAAATCATTTGGCACTTGGTTAAATATCACTTTGGCATTAGTGGACAGGAGACTTATCAGGATGCTAAGATTTGAAACTGAAAATACTAATAATAAATCTGAAGGAAAAGTGAATGCTCAGCACAATATAGAAAAAAAGTGTTCCATCTCTTCAATGCCGTCTTCATCCAGGCACTTTCACATGGAGGAAGAAGTAGGCTTATTCTGTGGTCACTCCAAGAAGATAAGAAATAAATCTTGCAAGTTTATTACTGGTACTGAAGGTACAATGTTTCAGATGTCAAGCTGAGTTTTACATGACCCTATAGGGTTGCTGTGAGTCAGAAGCAACTTGACTTCATTATTAACACACATTAACAACATATTTCATACATATCATTGTTTCTTCACAACAAAATTTTTTTTTCCATTATTTTCCCACTAAGCAAACTTTTTGGAGTCCCTGGGTGAAGTAAACAGTGATACACTTGACTGCTAATGGAAACGTTGGAGGTTCAAGTCAATGCAGAGGTGCCTTTGAAGAAAGGTCTAGTGATCTACTCCCAAAAAAGTAGAAATTGCAAATCCTATGGAGCCTAGTTCTACCCTGACACACAAGGGGTCAACGTGAGCTGAAGCTGACTCAGTGGTAACTGTTTAAGGAGATTTTTGATTCATTCAAATGAATGAACAAATTTCTTAATCATCTTCCCATTAAATTTTAGTTCCACACATATGCTGTATATGTATTTATACATATCAACCTCTTTGAGAATGTATCAAAGGACTAAGGGAATGTTTCTATCAGGTGGGGCTTCAAACCATTCATTCCAGGTTGACTCCCTTACTAAAATTTGTATTTCCACCCCACATATTCTGAATCAAAATCTACATTTTAACAAGATCCCTAGGTGATGCTTACAGATCCCAAGGTGATTCTTATGTAAAATGTAGAATGGATTAGTTTGAAGCCCTGGTATCAGAATATTTGCCAAGTTGCTTAAAAGCAGAAATATTTATCTTATCATTCCAGAGTCACTCTGCACAAAATGTTAGGTGCCATCGAGTTGGCTCCAACTCTTACCAAGCCTACGTATAACAAAACAAAACACTGCCCAATCCTGCGCCATCCTCACACCCTTGCTATGCCTGAAGCCAGCGTTGTAGCCACTGTGTCAATCCATCTTGTTGAGGGTCTTCCCCTTTTTCTCTGGCGTTCCACTTTACCGAGCGTGATAACAGATACTCAATAAATTGTTCAATGAATGAATAAATGAACAAATTGCCAAGTGAAAGAAAAAGCCAGTCAAAACCCAAGACCTACCTATATTCTCTGCTGTTAGAGCAATTTTTAGATAGCCAAAGAGATCTTCCTAATTTGAGGTAATATTACGGACAAGTAAGCTTTTTTTGTTGTTTCCTAAAGATTCAGACTAAGAGTCTATGGGACATAATGTGTGCCTTGTTGAAACATCTAATATAGTTTTTCTTAAAGAGGAATGCTAAACATTGGCATAGGCATGTGAAGCAACTTTACGAGCACACAATACAATTATCTGTTTTAACACCTATTTGTCTTTTTCATTGAGAGCCCTGGTGGTACAGTGGTTTAAGCATTAAGATGCTAACTGAAAGATCAGTGGTTCAAACCCCCAAGCTGCTCCAATGGGAGAAAGATGTGGCAGCCTACTTCTGTAAGGATTTGTAGACTTGGAAACCCTATGGGGGCAGTTCCACCTTTCATTACAGGATCGCTATGAGTAGGAATCAACTTGATGGCAATGGGCTTGGGTAAGGAATTTTTTTTTTTTTTTGGTCAGTATTTTCTATCAAAGGCAGTACATTCTAGTTTATCGTTTAAAGTGGTATTATAGATTTCCTTTTAAAATTACAATACATCCCCCCCAAATATTATGCCAATATACCATATTTATTATTAACATATACGATGCTATGTGGATATGTCAAAATTATAAAGCTCGTATCCCAATTTCTAAAGTTTTAGGAACACTGGTATAATACTTGTACCAAGGCAGTTTTGTATGCAGACATGTGGGGTTACTAGGTCTTCCCTATAACAAGTGAACACTTCTAAAAAGAAACAATACCTAACATTTATTGATGCGTACCATGTGCCAGGCACCATTCTAAATTCTTCTCATTGAAATCTGAGAATTTACCTATGAGGTGGCCATCCTTCTCTTAAAAATGGAGAAACTATGGCATGTTGTTGTTGTTATGTGCTGTCGAGTTGTACTGGACTCATAGCAACTCCTCCTTGGGTTTCTGAGGCAGTATCACTATAGTGCCCAACCTTGCTTCCAAGGAGTGGCTGATGGGTTTGAACCGCTGTTGTTTTTGTTGTTATGTGCCGTCAAGTCAAACTTGACTCATAGCAACCCCTCCTTGGCTTTCCGAGGCAGTATCACTACGGAAGTAGGATTGCCCAACCTTCCTTCCGAGGAGTGGCTGGTGGGTTTGACCGCCAGCCGTCTGGTAAGCAGGCAAGTGTCTTAGCCACTATGCT
>NW_006921655.1:6732091-6747439 GCF_000298275.1 Orycteropus afer afer
GAACTGATTTCCCTTGCCTTTTTTTTTTTTTTTTTTTGGAAGTATCAAGGTTTGGTGCTGATCAACCCTACATTAAGTGACAAAGTGATAAATAGCCTTCTGGACTGGTGAAAAGTTAGCCACTCTGCAGTCTGAAATGGTACAAAGCTAAAACATTTTATGAGGCAACTTGAGGGGCTCCACCATGCTTAATGGAATTTAATACCTCCCCACCAAATTAATCACAATTATTATTCTCTTCTTCTCTATAGACAGGTGTTCAGTATATTCAGACTGCTCTATTTTTCTTCCATAGCACTTGTCACTTTAATATACTATATGATTTATATGTTTTTGGCCTCCTCCACTAAGATGTAAGCTCCTGGAGGACAGGGATTTTGTCTGTTTTTTTTTTTTTTTTTTAAATGTCTCCCAAGAACCTATAAAAAGCCCACTGTCATGGAGTTGATTCCAACTCATAGCAGGACTATAGGACACAGAATGGCCCCATAGGGTTTTCAAGGCTGTAAATATTTATAGAAGCAGATTGGCACATCTTTCTCTCATAGAGCAACTGGTAAGTTCAAATCACTGACCTTTTTTGGTTAGCAGCTGAATGGTTTAATCACTGCACCGCCAGGGCTCCTTCTAAAGACCTATACTGACTAGTATACAGATATTCAAATATTTGTTGAATGAAATAAATATATTGACACACAGCTCCCTTGCTGTTAAAATACAAAATTGCAGCTATATTAAACATGAAATTTCAATTTTTTTTCTTTCAAATAAAATAAAACGAAAAAGATAAATGTTGCATGAAAAATAAAGCACCCAAGAAAAACTGTATGAAAAAAATTCTTTTACCCTCCTGCTGCTAAATAAAAGCTAAGCAAAAATGTAAACATTTAAATGAATAAAATCCAACAACATTCTGTATGTTTTTATGCCAAAAACTCCTTGACATTTTGAGTGTTTCAAAGTCCTGCCTACTATATTTTATATCCTAAAAAAAAAAAAAAAAAAAACTCACTGCCATTGAGGTGGATCCGAGTCATAGCAACCCCTCCTTGGGTTTCCGAAGAAGAATCACTATGGAGGTAGATTGTCCAACCTTCCTTCTGAGAAGTGGCTGGTGGGTTTGAAGTACCAGCCTTCTGGTTAGTGGTCAAATGTCTTAGGGGAAATACCAGTATTTCCACAGTCACATTTAAAAACATCTAAATCCATAAAGTGATAAAAGATAAAAAGATTGGTAAGAGTTCACATGATTATCCCATAGGAGAAATCTAGGACGGTAGATTCTAAATTTCTTCTAGACACAAAGGTGATTCTATTTCACCTACATTGGGTTGGTAAGTGCCGTCGAGTCAGACCTGACTCATAGTGACCCTTCCTTGGGTTTCTGAGGTGGTATCACTACAGAAGTAGATTGCCCAACCTTCGTCACCTACATTAGTGCACAAAAACCTATGCTCAATTTTTAAAGCTGTTATAGGTACAAAAAAACATCCCCCCCCCAAAAGAAGACAACTGAGAGAGGAAGAATTTCACAAAACATAGCATAACAATTGCTGTTGTTAGCTGCCATCAAGTTGGCTCTGACTCATGGCAACCTGATGTGTAACAAAACTAAAGTTGCTAAGTCTGTGTCATCTTCATGAGTATTGGTAAGTTTGAGTCAATTATTGTGGCTATGGTGTAAATCCATCTCACTGACAGTTTCCTAAATCAACACATGACAAGTCTACTAAATTCTAGCTACCAAACTAGGAAGCCTGCTCAAGGAAGAAACTGGTTAATGTGCTTGCTGAGTAACAATTTGTATTTAAACATATGTATGTGTGAGGATCTCATCTCCCCAGCTAGAGCATCAGACTCTTGAGGGCAGATAATCAAGCTCAGGCAGAGGACTCAGCTTCCCAGAGTGAAAACAAAAGGAAGAAAATACATTTATATATTATCCATTTGTATTACATATAAATTTATATAAAAAATATGTTAGAAAATTCAGATAATGTCTGATAAAAAAACTAAGACAGGGAATTCTGACAATAAGATCTGCCTCTCTTGTCATTCATTTGTCTACCTCATTTTCTTGAGTCCTTTTGCCTTTCAAATGTCTACAAAACATATGGCTTCCTATCTTCCAATCAAAAGGCCAGGCAAGCAGCCCCAGACAAATAACATCACGGATGCCAGTGATGATTCAAAAAACAGGCAACAGACGAATGGTTTTGTGAGTGCAGCCCATTTTCTTCATCTTCAGAGATAGAAAGACCTCTTCTCCGGACAACGTCTAGCCTGCGCTGGAATGGAAAGACAGTCTGCTGCTTAATACCTGAAAAGAAGGTCACAAAATAATGATCCCAATTTCACATTTCACAAATAATTCCGAGAGTTTTCATTATTCTTTGTTCAGCTATGAGTATAGAGAAGTGAAAGCATAGGGAATGAGCTGCTGGATACGATGAGTAAGAATCAATTCTACCTCAGATTACATCAGTGTTCCCTACTCACAGACTATTAAATGATAAATTCTTTTCTTTCTTATTTAGCTTTTTTCCCAAATCAAGAAGAATGCTGTAATCCTAATGCTGCTGTTGTTAGATTCTGACTCATAGGGACCCCATGTCAGTAAGGACTGCACCATTAACTATTCTAGGCTACAGTCTTTACAGGAGAAGATCGCCAGGACTTTCTCTCATGGAGTTGCAGGAGAGAAGTGAGAAGTGCATAGTCAATAAAACATAGGTAAACATCTTTCCAGTATTCTCTGCTGTCAGCCAAGACACACTTGACATCAGCAATGATAAGCTCGTTCCAGGACCTCTTCTGAATCAAGCTTCAATTTCTGGCAGTTCCCTGTCAATAAACTGCTGCAACCATTTTTGAATTATCTTCAGCAAAATTTTACTTGCATGAGATATTAATGATATTGTTGGATTATTTCTGAATTGTTAGTTCATCTTTCTTTGTTATGGGCACAAATATGGATCTCTTACAGTCGGTTGGCCAGGTAGCTGTCCTCCAAATTTCTCAGGACCGTAATCTTGAGAGACATCACTCAAATAAGTGAGCACTTCCAGTGTTGCATCAATTTCTTGGAACATCTCACTGGGTATTCCATCAATTCCTAAAGTCAAGCCTTTCACCAATTCCTTCAGTGCAGCTTAGACTTCTTCCTTCACTACCATTATTTCTCGATCCTATGCTACCTCCTGAGATAGTTGAACATTGACCAATTCTTTTTGGTACAGTGACTCTGTGTATTCCTTTCCACCTTCTCTTGATGCCTCTTTTATTGTTCAATATTTTGCCCAAAGAATCCTTTCATATTATATTACTACTGAAGGTTTAAATTTTTTCCTTTAGTTCTTTCAGCTTGAGAAATGGTGAGCATGTTCTTCACTCTTGATTTCTAACCTCAGATCTTTGCACATATCATTATAATATTTTGTCTTCTCTAGTTTTCCTTTGCAATATTCTGTTGAGCTATTTTACACCAAAATTTCTATTTGCTTTAGCTACTCTCCATTCAAGAGCAAGTTTCAGAGTCTCTTCTGACATCCATTTTTGTCTTTTCTTTCTTTCTTGTTTTTTAAATGACCTTGTGCTTTCTTCATGTAGCATGTCCTTGATACCATCTCACAACTCATCTGGTCTTCAGACATTGGTATACAATGTGTCAAATCTATTCTTCAGATTTCTCTGTATTTAGGTGGGACACAGTCAAGTTTGTGTCTTGGCTCTCCTGGGATTATTTTAATTTTCTTCAGCTTCAATTTAAAACTGCATATGAGCAATCAATGGTCTGTTCCACAGTTGGTCTCAGGCCTTGTTTCGAAATTGTCTCTTTCCTTAGATGTACTTGATTTGATTCCTGTATATTCCACCTGGTAAGATCCACATATATAGTCACCATTTATGTTGCTGAAAAAAGGTATTTGCAATGAATAAGTCATTGGTCTTACAAAAGTGTATCATGCAATCTCCAGCATAATTTCTACCAACAAAGCCATATTTTCCAACTACTGATGCTTCTTCATTTCTCCTAACTTTTGCATTCCAATCACCAGTAATTATCAATTCATCTTGATTGCATATTTAGTGAATATCTGACTGCAGAAGTGGGTAAAAATCTTCAATTGCTTCATCTTTGGCTTCAGTAGTTGGTATTTAAATTTGAATAATAGTCATAGTAACTAGTTTTCCATGTAGGCATATGGATATTATCCTATCACTGGCAGCACTATACTTCAGGATAGATCTTGAAATATTCTTTTTTATGATAAATGTGATGCTATTCCTCTTCAATTTGTCATTCCTGGCGTAGTAGACGATATCATCATACTATGGTAGCTAGTGTGTTTCAATGATGCTAGAAGCTATGGCACTAGTATTTCAAATACCAGAAGGATCAGCCATGGTGGAGAGGTTTCAGTGGAGTTTCTAGACTAAGACAGACTAGAAAGAAGAATGTGACCAGGTCCACTTCTGAACAATTGGCCACTGAAAACTTTGTGAATACCAGGAAACATTGTCTGATATAGTGTCAGAAGATGAGCCCCTCAGGTTGAAAGGCAATCAAAACATGACTGGGGAAGAGTTGCCCCCTAAAAATAAAGTCGACTTAATGGCATGGATAGAGTAAAGCTTTCAAGACCTTCATTTGCTGCTGTGGCACAATGCAAAATGAGAAGAAACAGCTGCAAACATTAGCCATTAGGGAGATGTATATCAAAATCAGAATGCGATATCACCTCACTCCCATCAGAAATGCAATGATTCAAAACAACAACAACAACAAGTGTTGATGAGGTTATGAATAACTTAAAACCCTCCTCTATTGCTGGTGCAGATATAGTTGAACACAGAATTACCAAATGAACCAGTAATCCTAAGCTTAGGTAGACAGCCAGAAGAAGTAAAGACAAGAGCAAAAACAGAAACCTGTACATCAGTATTCATTGCAGTACTTTACACAATAGGCAAGAGGTGGAGACAACTGAAATGTCCATTAACAGATTAATGGATAAACAAAATGTGATACACACACACACACACACACACACACACACTGGAATATTAGGAGCTCTGGTGGCATAATGCCTAAGGCATTTGACTGCTAACCAGAAGGCTGGTGGTTCAAAACCACCAGCCACACCTTGGAAGAAAGATTGGGCAATCTACTTCCATAGAGATACCACCTCAAAAACCCAAAGAGGGGTCACTATGAGTAGGGACCAACTCGATGGCAGTGAGTTTGCTTTTTTTGATGGAATATTATGCAAACATAAAGAGAAATAAGGTCTGATGCATGCCACAACATGGATGAACCTTGAAAATATGCTGAACCAAATACCTTAAAGGAATGTTTTGCTTTAACCTGAGGGCTAGGACCATAGTCTTGGGAGACATCAAAGTCGAGTGGCATAATATAGTGCAAAAAGAAAATGTTTTACATCATGCATTGATGAGTAGCAATTGGTGTCTTAAAAGTTTGTACGTGGCCATCCATTTGTTGCTCCCCATCTGGATCAAAGAAGAGTGAAGAAAATCAAAGACATATGGAGATAGTTAGTACAAAGGATTAATAGACCACATCAGACTCAACCTCCATGACCCTGAAAACAAAGAACTAGATGGTGCCTGACCGCCGACCACTCTGAAAGGTATGAAAATAGAAGGTTCTGGATACAGTGTGAGAAAAATTTGTAAAAAAAAAAAAAAAAAAAAAAGACCAGGCTAACTGGTCAGTAGACACTGGTGGGACCTCCAAGACTATGGTTCTAAATTACCCTTCAAGCCTGGAATTGAACTCATCCCTCACAGCTCAGTTTTCAGCCAAACAATAGATAGTTCTATAAGGTGAACATTAACACCAGAGTATTTGCTCCTTAGAACAATCAACCACTTCAGATTAAGAAAAAAAAAAAAAAAGGCAGCATTTTCCCAGAGACAAATTTCAGAAGGCAGGAAAGGATACGAAAGAAGGATGACTGGAAATGGGATACATAGGGAGGAAGTGGAATGAGTGCTATTACATCGTGGGGATTGCAATCAGTGGCAAGAAATAAAATATGTATGAATTGTTTAATGGAAAACTTATTTGCCCTGTAAACTTTCACCCAAATCACAATAAAATGTCAAAAAGAAAAGAAAAGATATTATTATGCTGAGCGAAGTAAGTCAGTTGCAAAAAGACAAATGCTGTATGATCTCATGTATATGAAATAAGCAAATACTTAGAAACCAAAGATTATTAATGGTAGTGATACTGCCTCGGAAACCCAAGGAGGGGTCGCTATGAGTCAGGTCCAACTCAACGGCACATAACAACAACAACAACAACAGAGATGGGAGGAAGGGGGAAAGGGGAAGTGTTTGTTCTAGGGGCATTTAGTTTATGTTATTGGTGTTAGAATGTTTTAGATGAGGAAAGCAATAGCGGTCACACAACATGAAAAATGCAATCAGTTTCACTGAGTTGTGAACGTGGAAGTTGTGTTGGCAGATGTTTTGTAGTGTATGTTTTCATCACAATAAAAGCGAGCGAGAGAGAGAAATCAGCTCTACTTTTGACTTTCTCACTTCAAAATGTATGGCACTGCAGAGTTTTGAAAACTTCTTAGCCATAATCTTGAGAGAATAAGTCACTGGGCCTGGGGCTAAGGACCATAGTTTCAGGGAACATCAAGTTCAATTGGTATAGTAGAGTCCAAAAAAAAAAAAAAAAAAATGTTCCTCACTCTACTTTGTTGAATAGCGACTTATGAACTTGTGAGCCACTATCTAAGGTGTAACTATTGGTCTGTCCCAAAATGGATCAAAGAAGACTGAAGAAAATCAAAGAAACATGGAAACAATTAGTTTGAAGGACTAATGGACCACGCACCCATAGCTTCCCTGACACTGACACCAGAAGAACTAAATAGTCCATGGATACCACTACTGACCACTCTGAAAGGGATCACATTAGAAGGTCCTGGATAGAAGGGAAGAAAAATGTGTAACAAAACTTAAAATCATAAGAAAGATCAGGCTTACTGATCTGATAGAAATTGGTGGAAGCCCTGAGACTATGGCTCTCAGATACAATTAGGCCTAGAACTGAACTCACCCCAACACAGTTTTCAGCCAAACAACAAACAGGTCAATAAGGTGAACTATAACACTAGGGAGGTATGTACTCCTTACAACAACCAATCGTTTGAGATCAAAGGGCAGCATTTGCCCAATGACAAAGTTTAGAAGTGAGAAAGGGTCAGGAAAGAAATAAGAAAGGAAACAGGAAACACAGGGGGAAGTGGAATGAGTGATGTTACATTGAGGGAATTGGAATCAATGACAGGAAACAAAATGTCTATGGATTGTTGAATGAAAAACTGATTTGCTCTGTAAACCTTCATCCAAATCACAATAAATTTTTTTTTTTAAAAAAAGAAAGATAATTTTTCATGAAGATAATCTATTCCCAATGGATTTGAGGAAGCTGAACACAATCCTTGAGTTTAAAGAAAACTGTAAAATTAAATATATGTGTATATATATATATATATACACACACACACACACACACATACACACACACACACATACAGCTTCAAATAATCAAATCTCATAGATTTGGGAAAAAAAAAAGAAGGCGCTTATTAGTACATATTACAGATTTGTGAAAAATTTAGATTAGATTGAACAAATTTACTATTGATATTTATAGGATTGGTAAGCCACTTTTTATGAGGAGAAACATGTAACCAAAGAGATATATCATTGTCTATGCAGAGGGGCTTTACTTGTTACTACTGTTAAACAGTGTCATCACTGAAATGAATGATAGATAAGGACATATGTTTATTGTTGATAGGTAACATAGAGAAGAGAAAGCAGGTAATCAAAATATAGGATTAGAGTGTGTGGCACAAATTTAATTCCTGAACCTAAACAAAAGTTTTCTGGTAGGAAGATAACCCAAGACATAAAATAAATATATAATCAACCAATCAATCAATAATTAAAAGGGACAGATCTTCTTTATAGAGATATTCCAAATAATATTTATATAGATACACCCCACTCCAGAAAGTGAAGTTTAATTGCCCTCCCCAACTTGAGCATGGGCTAAATGTAATGACTTGCTTCCAAAGAAGAGTATGAAAAAGGGAAAACAGTAACTTGACAGTGGAGAAATGTAACGAACTAAGATGTTAAGGTTAATATCACCAATGATAAGTCATGTTGATATCATGTCGTCACACTCCTGATATTATGTGATGGTATTATTTCCCAAAACCTCATTCTTATCATGAGAAAAAATTCAGACAACCAAGATTAAGGGTACGTAACCAACACTCCTCAAAACTGTCAGAGATATCAAAACCTAGGAAAGGGAGTTGCTGTCACAAACCAGTGGAGACAGGAAACATGACAACTAAATGCAATATAGTATCCTGGATTGGATGCTAGAAGAGAAAAAGGCCATTAATGGAAAAAGTGGTAAAATTGGCAAAAAAACTGGAGTTTGGTTAGTATTAATGTACCAAAGTGAGCTTCTTAATATTGACAAATATACCACAAATTTAAGAGGGTAACATTAGAGGCAACTGAAACTGCATGAGGCTATAGGAGGAATTTTCTGTACCATCTTTACAACTTTTCTGTAAATCTAAAATTTTTCTAAGATAAAAATTTTATTTCAAAAACTGAAGGCTTTCTGGTAGAGTTGCTGCCCCCTGAAATGACCTCATGACAAATTTATTCCTTCCACTACCATCAAATACTGAAGGAATTGCTTAGGCAAGACTGTGACTATGATAAGAATCTCAAAAGTATAAGACATAACTATGAGTAATTATAGAAATAAAAAAGTTGTAAATATCTTTATCAGATAGGTAGATGGATCTAAATATATGGTGCTGCTTTGTTATCTATTAAAAGTTAAAATATATTGGAAAATTGAGACATAAATACAGAAGCAAACAATTGCAGAAATTGAGGCCAGTAGCCCATTCTATGCAGCTTTGAAAAGACTATAATTAAATTTTCTCCCCACATGGATATTACAAAAAGGAATTCAAGAGGTTTCAAGAAAGGATCTCCAAAATTATCAGCAAATTCAAAGTTCAAGAGTACCTAAAGAAGGAGAATAAAACTCTTGTTTTGGTTATTGTTAGGTCCCGTCAAGTCAGTTCCCACTCATAGCAACTTTATGTGTAGTGGAACAAAACACTGCCCAGTCCTGAACCATCTTCACAATTATTGCTATGTCTCAGCCCATTGTTACAGCGATCCAGTTTTAAAGGTCTTCTTCTTTTTCACTGACCCACCACTTTCACAAGCATGATGTCCTTTCACAGGAACAGATCCCTCCTCATAATGTGTTCAAATGAGGTGAGATGAAGTCTTGCCATCTATGCTTCCAAGGAGCATTCTGGTTGTAGTTCTTCCAAGACAGATTTGTTTGCTTCTCTGGCAGTCCATGGTACATTCAACATTCTTTGTCAACACCATAATTCAAATACATCAACTCTTCTTGGTCTCCCTTATTCACTTTCCAGTTTTCACATGCATATGAGGCAATTGAATATTCATGGTTTGGGTCAGGTACATTTTTGTCCTCAAATTAGTAAATTAGTTCCTTCACATATTTCAAGCAATTATTTAGTAGAACAATACTGCCTAATTCTACAAAAATCACTATCATTAGATTGCCTACTACATGCCAAGAACCATGATAGGTATTTCACAAAATCATTTTTAATCTATATAAAACTGAAAGGTGGACGTAGTTATCTAATCTTAAAGGAGAGCAAATTATCGAACATGTAGCAGTTATCCAAGGTGATACATCTACTATAAGACTAAATAGGATTCCAAATCAACAAGTGGAAATACACATAAATTGTAATAGATGAAAGTTAGGTAAAAAGAAGAAAAAACCTTCTAACACTAAGAGAAACTGAGCACTTGGGCAAATATTAAAAGATGTTGCTAATTCACATTTGTTAAATAAATGATTGAGGAAAGCTCTGGAATTCACATTTGTTAAATAAATGATTGAGGAAAGCTCTGGAATCAGAAGACCTAGGTTCTGGCATAGTGCCTAAGACATTTGACTGTTAACCAGAAGGCTGGTGGTTCAAACCCACCCACTCCTCGGAAGGAAAATTGGGCAATCTACTTCCATAGTGATACCACCTCGGAAACCCAAGGAGGGGTCACTGTGAGTCAGATGCGACTTGATGGTAGTGAGTTTGGTTTTTTGTTTTTTAAGTTCTTTCATCATTCCATTGTGTTTGTCCATTCCTGTATGCAAGCACTTAACATGGGTAAGGAGAGAAGCACTTACTCTTGGGTGATCTAAATTCAAGTCCTATTTGTTGGCCTTTCTAACTGTATCACCAGGCAGGTCACTTATCTTGAACTTTACATTATCATTTATAAAACTGTAATAACATTTGCTCTATCTGTGTCAAAGAGTTGTGTGGATCAAATAAAAATGTCAATTTTTTTTTAATAAACTTTAAAGCTCTATTCAAATATTCTGTGAGTTATCTACACAATTCAATACCCTTTCAATCTTAAGAGACATAAATAAATAGCAAGTAAATGAATAGAAAATATTTAATTCAAGTAAAGAAATATTTATAGATGGGAGACCAGGGAATGAACCAGTGCAATCAGGAACACTAAAAACTACTCTTTTATTGTTGTTGTTGTTGTTGTTATGTGCTGTCGAGTCGGCCCCGACTCATAGCGACCCCTCCTTGGGTTTCCGAGGCAGTATCACTATGGAAGTAGATTGCCCCATCTTCCTTCCGAGGAGTGGCTGGTGGGTTTGAACTGCCAGCCTTCTGGTTAGCAGTCAAGTGCCTTAGCTAGTTATACTCAAATGCCTTAGATTAAAAAATAAAAATAAGAGACTAGACATTGGGTGGTGTTATAAATTGAATTGTCCTTCCAAAATTTGTTTTGTAAATCCTAACCCCTATACCTGTGGAGTTCTAGTAGTGTAGTGCCTAAGGCACTTGACTGTTAACCAGAAGGCTGATGGTTCAAATCCACCAGCCACCCCTCAGAAGGAAGGTTGGGCAATCTACTTTCGTAGTGATACCACCTCGGAAATCCAAAGAGGGGTCACTATGAGTTGGGTCTGACTCAATGGCACAAAACAACAACAACAACAACAACAACAACATACCTGTGAATGTAATCCCATTTAGGAATAAAGTTTTCTTTGTTATGTTAATGAGGCCACAGAAATGTAGGGTATGTCTTAAACCAATCGTTTTTAGATAAGAACAGATTGAGCACAGAAGAAAGAAAACACAAATGGGGAAAGAGGGATGCCATTTGAGGATCCCAAGGGACCCAGGAAGGGAAGCTGAAAGTGACAAGGAATTTCTTCCAGAGTGAACAGTGTGAGCCTTTGCCTAGAGCCAGTGGCCTGAATATGGGATTCTAGCTTTTTACACAGTGATTCGGATCCTCACATGTGACTCAACGGCACATAACAACAACAACAACAACACAGTGACAATATAAACCTCTGTTCCTTATAGCCATTCTCTTGTGATATTTCTGGTTATAGCAGCACTAGGTAACTAAGACAGGTGGTTTAATGAAGATGATAAAACATTTACAACATACACTATTTAGTTTTAGAAAGAACAAGTTTGGTAATCGCCATTAAAATACAGAGGTTAGTGTGTACATGTTGACATCACAGATTAAGGATGATACCAAAGGTCAAGACATGGGCTGTGAAAGAAACAGAAATTGTCCATCATCAATAAAGGAAATCTACTGCAAATGTATTTTCCATCCCTGCAAAGCTAAAGTGTATTAACATAATCTCATGAATTAGAAGAAAGTGGAATTGCTAAATTCTCAAACTGTGACGTAATATCGGTTTTATTGATCCTCTGTACAATTTGTGGGAATACCCAATCATTATTTTGACAGTTTTATCATAAGGTAATAGACTTCCTTTTAGATAATTGCAGTTACCACATTCAATTTCAACCTTCCATAGGATTTTTTCCTAGATACAGCTTTACTGTCAGTCCTAGATCACATTACTTTCTTTTTATAGCTATACACACAAAGCATTTTAGGCGTTACACCTAATTATGTCAGCACAATAACAATTTAAAAGCTCATCATTAAGAAGTAAAGGTTAAGCACTTATATGTTAAAACTCCTTTTTTATAAAGACATATAATGCTATATGACATAACTAAATGAATTACACAAGCATTTAAAAGTCTGTTTTGGAGTTACAGAAAATAAGGCCTCTTTTTGGTTACATTGGGAAACACGATGAGTTTGTATTCAGGCAATAACATTTGTTTACTACAGTATTACTTAAAAGCTGTCTGACTCATAAAAACTATTTAGCCACACAAATTTCACAACACAAAGTGGTGTGACAAAATATGTGCTTTTCCCAGGAAGGCAGGTTAGCATAATAGTTAAGAGCATGAGCTCCAGAACCACAGTCAGTATTTTCTGTGTGACCTGAGGCAATATTTTAGCTGTCTAGGCCATGGTCTCCTCATACATAAATGGGGATAATACTACTACTTGCCTCACTGAGCTGAGGATTAAATGTCCAGGCAGGTAAGTTACTTAGAAAGCCCTTGGCGCATTGCTGTTGTGTGCTGTTGAGTTGGTTCCAACTCATAGGGACCTTACTGAATAGAGTAAAGCAATTCCATAGTTTCCTAGGCTGTAATCTTTGACTGCTAACCAGAAGACTGGTGCTTCAAACCCACCAGCCACTCCTTAGAAGGAAGGTTGGGCAATCTACTTCTGTAGTGATACCATCTTGGAAACCCAAGGAGGGGTCACTATGAGTCAGGTCTGACTCAAGGGCACATAAAAACAACAACAACAACAATCTTTACAGGAGCACAGTGACAGGCTTTTTCTCCCACAGAGCAGGTGGTGGGTTCAAATCACTAGCCTTTTGGTTAGCAGCTAAGCACTTAACCATTGTGCCACCACGGCTCCTTACCTGCAAATCTTTATATGAGGGGCACAAACAGTTAAGCACTTGACTTCTAACCAAAAAGTTAACAGTTCAAACCCACTCAGAGTTGCCTGGGAAGAAAGGCCAGGCAATCTACTTCCAAAAGGTCACAGCCATTGCAAACTCTATGGAGCCTAGTTCTACTCTAACACACAGAGGGTCGAAGTGAGTGGGATCTGACTTGATGGCAACTAGAATATAAGTATCATATAATATTATTGCTATTGCTCATGTGAATTGCTTTAAGCAGCTAATAACCAAATAAAGATGCAAGCTTGTGAGGAAGGGTCAAAATTGAAGGGTGATTTAAGCCAGCAGATGAGGTGGCAGAAACACAATGGAACCCAAGAGGTAAATAGAATAGGATAGTACTGGGCATCCTAGCCCCAGAATGAAAAGCAAATTTGAAGTTGAGAAGCACAGAGACTCATAGAATAGGATTGTGCTGAGCATCCTAAACCAGAATGAAAAGCAAATTTGAAGTTGAGAAGCACTTTGTGGAAAGAATGGGTTAGAGTGTAAAAGACTGTAGATACTGAGGTCAAATGTGTCATCCAAGGCTTAAAAATAAATGAGAGAAAACAGCACAAGTTTCAGCACAAGATCTACTCAAGAGGCACAGCATAAGAAAGAAGTTTTCTGACCAAAAAAATCTTTCTTCCTCTCTTGTAGTCTCTGATAGGTTTAATATGTTTGGTGGGGGAGAAGGACAAGGGTGAGCAGGGATGGGATATAGGTAAAGGTCAGTAGACTACGGAAGGGAACAATGGCAAAGAGGTTAGGCTTAGAGGTAATTCAATTTAGTTACTAATCCACCTGAAAATACCCGCTAAAATAATTCTTACTGTAGTACATTTTCTCATTTGGGAAAAATCATTTACTTTAATCCACTTCACATTTCATCCCATAATCATAAAATTGCCAGGAAAAAGACTTCATGCCTTGAGAGACCTAGGCAAAAGTTCTGTGGCCAGTCAAATCACCTGCTTAAAAATAAATAAATAAATAGATAGATAAAATAAGAACCTATTCTTTAATCAAAAAGAGCAACCTCTTTTAATTAGGTATCCAAATGGACTAATTCCCATGTTGTTGTTGTTGTTAATTGTTACCAAGTCGGTCCTGGCTCATAATGACCCTGTGGACAACGGAACCAAACACTGCCCAGTCCTGTGCCATCCTCATAATCATTGCTATGTTTGAGCCCATCATTGCAGCAAATGTGTCAATCCATCTCTTTGAGGGTCTTTCCCCTTTTTCATTGACCATCTACTTTACTAAACAGGATATCCTTGTCTAGGGTCTGTTCTCTTTTGATAACATGACCAAAGTACAAGAGAAAAAATCTGGCCATTCTCACTTCTAATGCGCATTTTAGCTCTACTTCTTTGAAGACAGATTAGTCCATTCTTCTGGGAGTCCATGGTATTTTCAATATTCTTTATCAACACTGTAATTTAAATGCATCAGTTCTTCAGTCTATCTTTTCAGTGTACAGCTCTCACATGCATATGAAGCTATTGAAAATACTATGGCTTGGGTCAGGCACACCTTACCCTCAAAATGACGTCTTTGCTCTTTAACATTTTAAAGAGGTCTTTTGTAGCAGATTTTCCCAGTGCAATACATTGTTTGATTTCTTTACTGCTGCTTCCATGAGCATTGATAGTGGATCCAAGTAAAATGACATCCTTGATGACTCCAATATTTTCTCTATTCATCATGATGTTGCTTATTTGTCCTGTTGTGAGGATTTTTGTTTTCTTTATGTTGAGGTATAATCCATACTGAAGACTGCAGTCTTTGATCTTCATCCTTAAGTGTTTCAAGTCTTCTTCAGTTTCAGCAAGCAAGGTTGTATCATCTGCCTATCTTGAGTTGTTAATGAGTCTTCCTCCAGTCCTGGTACTGTGTTCTTCATATAGTCTAGCTTCCTGGACTTTTTGCTCAGCATACAGACTGAATAAATATGGTGAAAGGATACAACCCTGTTGCACAACTTTCTAGATTTTAAACCACACAGTATCCCCTTAGTCTGTTTGAACAACTGTCTCCTGGTGTACGTACAGGTTCCTCATGAGCACATGACCACCACTTGTCTGTCAGTTTGTTGCACTATGGTAGCTTGCATATTGCTGTGATGGTGTAAACTATGTCACTGGTATTTAAAATACCAGGAGGATTACCCATGATGTGTAGGTTTCAGCAGAGCTTCCTGACTAAGAGAGACATAGGAAGAAGGACATGGTGGTCCACTTCTGAAAACATTGGCCACTGAAAACCTTATGAATAGCAGTGAAACATTGTCTAATATAGTGCTGGAAAAACTAATT
>NW_006921655.1:6755044-6762544 GCF_000298275.1 Orycteropus afer afer
ATTGCAGGTAGGCCACACCCCTGGGGAAACTCCCCCTAGGCCGACCGGCCGCTTAGAACGCAGTCATGTGATCCATCATGGGAACCACCACTCACAACTGGAGTCCAGCCAAGTTGACACATCTTCAACTATCACACTCTGGTCTCTTCATGTTGCGAATCAACTCTGCATTCCCCTTGGACCTACCCTACCTCTCTAACCCTATATCCCCATCCACCCTAACAACTTGTTCCTTGAATTTTTTTTATATATTAAAATGTTTCTTATGAGTTGTCCAGAAAAATATAAAGGAAAGAACATTAATCAGTAAAAGTTTTCTATACTTAGCAGAATTTATAAGAAATTCAGTAAGACATTGACATTAATAGTCAAAGTAGATTAATTTTTGAATTTCAAGTAATCATCTTCTGCTTGTACCCACACTCAATGGATAATAGAGAGTTCATTAAATGCCACTGACTGCAGTGTATATAAAGCATAGTTGGAATCTAATTTTTGATTCTAAGCTCGAATGACAAAAGCTTTCAGTATAATCATTATCATTAATATTTATCATGCAATGAATGTGTTTCTATACTTCTTTTTCAAACTAAGGAAAATAAGTCATTTTCTCATTCCACCAATTGTAGAAAAGCAAGTCTATAAACAGAAACAAGACACAGACACAATCTGTTATCAACACAAAGCTGAGGGTCCAAAATAAGCTCAAAATAAGCTCAAATTCCTACCTCTGAAATCTCACCTGAATTGTCTAGACCAACAGGCTTCAAAAGATAGAATAGGATACAATAGAGCTTTTAAGAAACAGAAAACACATGTAGAAGCTTGAAAAGTCTTTTAATTATGACTTTTCTAAATGTTTTAAAATTATGTAAAAGGCTGAAAGGCACTCAAGTACAATGTGTTAGGAAACAATATTTGCCACTTAATAAATGTGCAATCAACAAACAAGAGGTTTGCAAAGTATTAGAAGTACTGCTGTTTACACTGAGCTAAAGAAGCTCCATGCATTTACCTCCTCTCAATGAGACCCTCACTCCTGGAATGTGCATTAGCTCCTTACATTCACTTTACTATCAGTTAGGGCAGAAGAATACAAGGAACCATGGAAATGGAAATTCAATCATTAACAATTTTATGGATTAAATAATCAGTTGAGTAAGCATCCAATACAGGTTCATATATACAACAGGGAGTGCCTTCTCTTATTTGAAGTGTTAGAAAGATCATTCCATTTATAGATGATTCACAAATCTACACTGTGTTCCCAAAGAAGAGCCTCATATTTCCAAGTTTACTGTACAATTCATTAAGATATGCTCTAGAATCACAGTCTAATGCACTCAACTTGAATTCAACCTTTTCCTCCTCCAACTCCAAATAACTTTTATTTCTATTAATATGATATGCCCAAGTTTGAAATCTCAAATTCATCCTAAAACCAAAGAACCAAACTCATTGCCATCGAGTTGATTCCAACTCAGAGCTACCCCCATTAGGTTTCTGAAGTGGTAAATCTTTACAGAACTAGATCGTGACATCTTCCTTCCACAGAGAAGCTGGTAGGTTTGAACTGCCAACCCACTTGTTAGAAGCCAAATGCCTTAGGTATACTACGCCACCAGAACTCCTTCATCTTAGGCTCCATTCTATTCTTAACCACTAGTATCCAGTAAACTGCCCTATATGGAGTTTATTCACTCATTCACTTCTACTGCAAACCCTACTTCAGACCTGCATTAAGATTTCTAAAGACACTGCAATAGCTTATCACCTGGTCTCACATTGTATCCACTATCTCCTTACTTCAATCCATGCTAACAGTGTCATAGATTGTCTTCTTAGAATCATCATTCTTAACTGCTATCACAATACATGGTTCTTGTCATGATCAATTATAAAATGGGTTGCAAATTATTGACAACTATTACCAAGTAAATTTACAAGGCTTTTTTTTTCTTAAATAAATGAAAACTGATTTCATTATTTCTATAATATTACCCTCCTTCACCTGTAGACCAATATGCTTTATTGAGTATAAGAAAGGGGATGGAGTTACAAAAAAATAGTGCTAGGGATTATACATAATCATTTTATACTTTGAAAAATAATATCCTTCACACCTGTCTTGTTGAAAAGCACTGTCATTAAATCCATCAAACATCAGTCAATCAATCTCTCATGTCATACTGCTATTCAGAATTGCCAGTGGCTTCCCATTGCTTGCTAATTTAAGTATAAATTCCTAAGTGTGGAATTCAACGTCTATATTCAATATATAGCCCCCATATTACGAAATATAATTCTTATGCCCCCTACTATTATATATACAAGGATTTAATTGAGAACTCTGGACTGCTCCAAAGCAAAATTCACACTTTTCCAATTGTCCTTTGCTATGTTATAGTTCTTTCTCTGAAAGTCCCTTCATTTGCAGTTTACTCCCCCAATCCATGGTCAACCAAACCCACTGCCATTAAGTTGATTCCGATTCATAATGACCATACAGAGCAAAGTAGTACTGCCCCATAGGGTTTCCAACGTTGTAAATCTTTACAGAAGCAGACTGCCACATCTTTCTCCCATGGGGTGGTTAGATGGGTTTGAACTGCCAAACTTTTGGTTAGCAGCCAAGTGTTTTAACCACTGTTCCACTAGGGCTCCCTCCAGTTCATGAAGCCTCCTCTAATTCTACAAACCAGAGTGCATCTCTCCTTTAGCTCCTTCTAGTATGTTTTTACCTCTAAAGGCACATAGAGCATTATTATGCATATGCTTAATGCTTCCCATTAAGGTGTGACTTCTTTGATAGCAAAGCTATGCGTTTTATTTCTTCTTCCATGTACTATAGTATCCAGCATACCAAAACCAAAACCAAACCCACTACGACTGAGTCGTTTCCAACTGCCTCATCTTTCTCCCACTGTGAGGCTGGTGGGTTTGAACTGTCAACCTTTTGGTTAGCAGCCAAATGCCTACATAGTTGGCACTCAAATAGCTTCTGACAAACTGCAGAAGAATAAACAACATGAATTCCAAAGGAATCAATACTCCAATACGTACTGTTAATAAGTCTAATCAGAACCTGAACACATATCAATGCTTTCTCATACTTTCTTCTATTAAACCCATAGTTTTAAAGATGGTTATATTGTGTACTGGTGGCCTATCTAGCACACTGCAAAAGCTCTGTGCTAGTTTGCTTCAAAACTAAAGTTAAGCTCATTCAAACAGAACAAAAATTAGTAATTCCAATGAGAAAAACACAATTCCATTTCTGGGGGATAAAAAAGTACACATACCAAGTAGAAGAGAACATACTCTTATGAAAATATAGAGGTTTAAAACAACAATGAGATACCATCTTGCCCCAGCACTAATAGCAAAGTTCAACAAGACAGAAAATAAAAAGCGCTGGTGAGGATGTGGAGAGATTGAAATTCTCATACACTGCTTGTGGGACTGTCAAATGATACAACCACTGTGGAAAGTAGTATGGCAATTCCTTAAAAAGTTGGAATTAGAAATACCATTTGATCCAGTAATCCCATTACAAGGTATATATCCTTTAGAAGTGAGAGCTAGGACAAGAACAGATATATGCACACCTATGTCCATTACAGCACTATTTACAATAGAACAAAGATGGAAACAACCTAGGTGTCCATCAGCAAAGTACTAGATAAACAAACTATGCTTCATACACACAATGGAACACTATGCAACACTAAAGATTAATGTAAAGTCTACAAAACACTGCATAACATGGATGAACTTGGAGGACATTATGGTGAGTGAAATAAATCAATCACATAAGGACTAATATTCTATTAGTTAATTATTGTAAAAAGTCAAGGAAAGGTTTACATATGGAAGGAAACTTTCTTTGTTGGTTGCCAGGGGTGGGAGAGGAGGGGAGGGAACACTACTAGATAGGTAGAGACAAGTATGTGATGTGAGTGAATGGTAAGGCAATGTACCAAATGTGAGTGATCAGCACAGTGGTATTGAAGAAGAGGAAGACATAGAGAGGTACATGGGAGGTACAGACAACAAAGATGAACCCTTTTTCATATACAGTAGTGCATTGTCAGTGATGGCAAGCATTGATCTACAGGTGGATAGATGGGTGGACAGGCTGAATGATCAGCTATGTCTAGGCAGGGATAGGGTACCCATGACCACATATAGGGTTAGCAGACAATGTTTCTACCTGTGCATTTGTATGTGCTGTAATAATGTCCAGGTATACAGTACAGCTGACTAGGAGCAAGGTTGTGGTGGCTTCTTGGCCACAGCCAGCTACCTGGAGGGAGTGAGTAGTTGGACCTGTGGGCTCAGGACCATGGTTACAGGGGACATTGAACTCAATTGGCATACCGTACTACACAAAAGCATTGCTCTACATCTTACTTTGGTGAGTAGCAACTGGGGTCTTAAAAGCTTACAAGCGGCCATCTAGATGCAACAATCAGTCTCTCCTCATCCAGAGCAAAGAATAATGAAGAAAATCAGAGATGCATGGAAACAATTAGTCCAAGGGACTGGTAGACCATGCAATCCTCAGTCTATATGACCATAAGACCAGAAGAACTACCACTGTAAACTACTCAGAGGGGGATCAGTGCAGGAGATCTAGGTAGAGTGGGAGAACAAAGTGGAACAAAATTCAAAATCATAAAAAAAAAAAAAAGGGGGGCCAAGTTTGCTGGTCTGATAAAGCCGGGTGAGACCCCTGAGACTATGGCCCCTAGCCACTCTTCAGATCTGGAATTGAACTCACTCCTGTGGCTTCCAGCCAAATAACAGACAGGCATATGGGGTTAACATTTACATCTGATAGATACACTCCTTGGAGTGATCAATCATGGGAGAACAGAAGGGCAGTGTGTGCACAGGGACACAGCTCAGGGGGCGGGAGTGCATGGGAGGGAAGGACACAAGGAAGAGGTAACTATAGGGAGGAAGTGGGAAGAGAGCTGTTACATTGTGGGGAATTGCAGTCAATGTCATGAGACAAAATATGTATGAACTGCTGTATGGAAAATGAATTTGCTGTGTAAACTTTCACCAAATCACAATAAAAATTAAAAAAAGAAAATATAAAGGTTAAATTGGAATTCTACAAAGTGTTCATCTTCATTTCATATTTAATTCAACTATGCTGTTACTTTTAAAAGGATATGCCTATTCAATATGGCCTATCCCAAAGCCAGGGAGAATATATTGATACATGGAAGAAAGTAAAGAGAACCTGTATAATACCTTTAATAAATAAATAAAATTATCAACTCTTAATGTGGATGGAGACATTTTCTCAACTATTCTTTACAAAATTTAATTTGCCAATAATCTTAATTTACAATTTTATTATAATGTTAGTCTCCTAATTAATAATAATGCTTACTTTGTAAGATATGTTGTTGTTGTTATGTGCTGTCGAGTCAGACCCAAATCATAGCGACCCCTCCCTGGGTTTCCCAGGCGGTATCACTATGGAAGTAGATTGCCCAACCTTCCTTCCAAGGAGTGGCTGATGGGTTGTAAGATAGAGATGAGTGATTTTCTTTCATGAAAAGACTATAACCATTTCTGTAGTCTTCTTTCATTTAAGAATACTTTCATCTTAATGTCTACTCTACTTGGCAAAAACTTCATGAACAGAGATATCTAGAGTATGGCTCTTAGTGGAAAGTCAGGGTTCTTATTATGAAACTCACTCATTTACTCATTCACTCACTTACACATTTAACGTTTGAGACTTAAGAAGAAGCAGAATGTGTCCTAAAATGGGGAACTGTTGGATAATTAAAAAAAAAAAAAAGAGAGAGCAGAGACACTTGCTGATTATAACATAAAAGCCAAGATGGAGAAGGAGAGACCAAAGGAGTTTATTGTGAAAGGTGGAACTGAAATTCAGGCTTCCTGAGCAATTCAGTCTGTAATTGGTAATCACTTTGCAATTATATTATCCACTGTTATAATTAGAAAAAAAAAAATGCAACAAAGAAATATACTTTCATATTTAAAAGATATTTCCAAATACAAGAACTTCCACTTTTAAGGCCATAGATCAGTGTAATCCATGTATTGCTCATTATTAATCGACATGCTGTTGGTGATATCCTATGCCAGAAGAAAGAATGCTGAGCAGTGTAAGTCTCAGTCACGCAGACTGATAGCATGAGAGAGCTCTTCATCTTCTGCTTCTGCCCAGCTCTGTAATATGACATGAAAACCTGCAATTCTATCCTGACAGCATTTTTCAACAATTCTCTAAGTGCTATTCTATCTACCATGATGCTGTTGACTAGGAGCTGGAAGTTGTGAATTCAATTCTGAGTACTTCCATTTGCTACCATGTTCTTTACTACCATTTTCATCTCCAACTTCTCAGTTTCCTAAATGGTAAATTGGCCTCATGTGCCCTGCCTACCTCACTGGGTTGTTCTGAGGCCACAGAGAGCCATGGAAATGCTATCTATTTTTCCACAGAATGAGGCTACTTTAGATTCCATTCCAACTTCATGAGGAAAATAAAATGGCACACTACAGGTAAACTTCCCTATTATATCTAATTTGGGAAGCAGAAAAATAACTCAATTTAGGAAACTGAAAATAGACTTAGTTTGGAATTTAGGTTCTAGGGTCAGCTTTATATTTTAGTAATTATAGGACCATGGCTGAATGACTTACCCTTTTTGAAATTCAATCACCATATAGCTCAAACCATCAGTGTTGTCAGGATAAGCAATATTAAAATGTGATAATATTCTAAAAGACTGTAAAGCATTATTAAATTGGTGGTAATAATAAAATCAGGAGCTCTGGTGGCATAGTGCCTAAGGTATTTGACTGCTAACTAGAACTTGGAGGTTCAAACCCATCAGCCACTCCATGGAAGGAAGACTGGGCAATCTACTTCCGTGAAGATTTACTGCCTTGGAAATCCAAAGGGCATCGCTATGAGTCAGAATTGACTCGATGGCAATGAGTTTCAGGGTTTTTTTTTTGTTTGTTTGTTTGGGTAATAATAAAATCAGTGCAAAAAACTGTTATCATAAATTCCATTCAAGTTTCTTTTTAACTACTGAGACCCTGGGCAGAATGCACCTATCACAGTCCAAAAATTATCCCACAAAATACCCAAGAGTGCTCCTTCAAAGTGGATAGTATTAAAGCTTATGCTACTGAAATCACATGGCATATGAGTCCCATGTTATTAACTACACATTTTTATTGAAGGAAAAACAATTGAAAACTGAGCATTGATCTAGTGAAAGTAACAGTACACACACAGTATTCTCCACTCTCAAAGGAATATGATTTTTTTTTTACCCTATTTCTAATTTTAAATGGAAAAAATTAAAAATACAAGCCAAGACTGACTGAGACTTGCAGCTCATTAAAGCTGAGGTGATTTCCCCTATATAGAATTCTATTGATCTCCATAGTCCACACTAGACAAAAAGTGTGGTCAGGGAGGGGGATGATGGATGC
>NW_006921655.1:6767544-6788265 GCF_000298275.1 Orycteropus afer afer
TTATAATGCAACACAAAAACAGTGTACATTTCATTCCATCCCTATGAGGTTTGCATAAGCAGTTCCAAGTCAGCCTAAATATTGTATTGCTCTTATTACAGTGGATAAATATTTTAAAGTTTAGGAATTAAATATTTTATTTTTTCGGTATGCTCTCTGCAACTATTATGAACTTTTTACAGCTTCTTCATTCATGGGAACTCTTTAGGGTTTCCTTTTTTAAATGTAAGACTATTATTTGTTTCTCCAAACAGATGCAGATCAGAGTTAACAAATAAGTTCAATAAATCACCTTATACTTGGTGTTAATAAGAACCCTTTGCTTCTTCATGTTAAGCGACTTTTCTACAAGGCATGTGTGCCTCATTATAATAAAAGTTTCCAACAACAACAAAAAAGAATCAAATAAATGTCACATCTCTAAATATACAAATTTTCTATTCATTTTTATAAGTATTAGTATCGATTTTCCTGGCATACGTCTCTGTACTTGACAAAGGTATTTCTCACATTAAATTAAGATAATACAGCCTAAGAAGAACAAGTCCTGAGATGTTTGGTTGAAATTTTCCACAAAATCAGAAACCAAGCTGTCTATACATTTGCCTTAAAAGAAAGAGACTAATTATGTTAACTGATTTATTAATACATGAAGTTCTTAGTCCAATTATTAGAAGTACAAAGAGATCAGGGAGCAATTTAAATGTCTAATGTACCTCAAAATAATTTTTTTAAGGGCAATTACAATTCTAAGCAAATCTACCCTAGATAGGCCCCTTAGGTTTTATACAGGTTTAAATAAAATAATAACATCAATAGCATTACCTCATTGGCCAGCTCCAGGAGCACTGGGGCAGCTCCATTTTTCACCACTCCATTCAGGTACCTAGACAAGACAAAGCCAAGTGGTAATGCACTGACAAGAAAAGGCCAGCATAGACATGTCAGCCTCCCCTGTGTGTACACGTTTCTCCTGGGCAAATGCCACGCTCAACTCTAGTTAAAGTATGCTACTGTCATAGGAGAGCATTAAAGGGAAAAGGATAACAAAAACAACTTACCTCTAAACCACTGGTAATGAACTTACTGAAGTTGGGGGCAGGAAGTATGACCACACGGGTTTCCTTTGTTTTCACTTCCTAACAGGTGAAGCTAACACAGAGGTGATTTCTAAAGAACTCTGCACATCACCCTGGCTTTGTCTATACAGCAAACCACCATTGCATGGAAAGGGAAGAAGTTGATTCTTATACTCTGAATAAAACATCTCATTGTTTTTTCTTTGCTTCATAAGACAATTTGACACTTTATTAAGGGGGGAAAAACAGGGACACATCTGTCATCAGTGGGTCTACACACCTTTGATGGGCAATACAAACCATCATCTCCTCCGTCCTGGATTTAGAAAATAGCCTCCAGCTTTCTCTGTCCCCTAACTCCAATAAAACAAAAGAGAAAGAACATCCTCAAATCCATCCTAGACATGGAAGCTGGGTGATTTTTTTTTTTTAATAAAAATTTAAATGTGCCATTTTCTTCCTTAAAACACTTCAAAGATTGCACATTTAAATTATATAACCATTTGTATAAAGTCTGCATAATTTATTTACTACCTACTATGGAACTTTATCTCTACTCATTGTCTCTCAGCATTACCCTTCACCTGGATAACTCATGATGCTATTTAGATGTCACCTTCTTCAGCCCCTTACAATCAAAGAGCAAGTTAAGCATCCCTTGAATGTAATTGAGGAGTACCCTGTACATCTATCACTTAGAATAGACTAGTATTTGCCTAGTTACTTGTGTCTGTCAACCCCCACTTTCCCACTCAGAACAAGGGAGAATGCCCCATTAGGCTAGGGGAACTGTATTTTATTTAATGTATTATGCCAAGTACAGTTCTTGCCTTATATAGTTAGGTGTCACTGAGTTGGTTCTGACTCATACCAACAGGACAAAACCTCACCCACTCCTGCTTCATCCTCACACTGCTTGAGCTCAGTGTTGCAGCCACTGTCAGTCCATCTTGTTGTCTTCCTCTTTTACACTGACCCTCTGCTTTTAAAAACCCTCTGTTTTTAAATGACTTGAGTACAATATTTCCATTTCTCCAAAGAAGATATGTAAATGGTCATTAAGGTCATGAAAAGATGAAGAGATGAAAATCAAAACCATAATGAGAGACTACTTCACACCCACTGTTGTTGTTATATGCCGTCAAGTCGGACTCAACTCATAACGACCCCTCCTTGGGTTTCCAAGGCAGTATCACTACGGAAGTAGATTGCCCCATCTTCTTTCCGAGGAGTGGCTGGTGGGTTTGAACTGCCAGCCTCCTGGTTAGCAGTCAAGTGCCTTAGGCACTATGCTACCAGAGCTCCCTCACACCCACTAGGATTGCAGAAAAACAGAAACAGTATTGGAGAGGATATGGAGACGTTGGAATCTTTGTAAATTACTGATTGATGCTGTTATTTTTCTTAGGTGCAGTCAAGTCAGCTTCAACTCATAGCCACCTTAGACACAACAGAATGAAACATTGACTAGTTCTGCCACTGTGCTTGAGCTACTGTGTTGTAGTCATCTCATTGAGGGGCTTCTTTTATGCTGAATCTCAAGCATGATGTCATTCTCCAGGAACTGGTCAGTCCTGATAACATGTCCAAAGTATATGAGACAAAGTCTCACCATCCTCATTTCTATTCATTCATTCATTCATTCATTCATATTGTGATTTAGGTGCAGATTTACAAAACAGATCATTTTGCACTCAACAGTTCATACACATTTTGTTTCATGGCACTAATTACAATCCCCACAATAAAGAGCTCACCTTCCATCTCCTCCCTGCGACTACCCCTTCCCTGTGTCCTTCTTACCTATGCATTCCTGTCTGTCTAGTTTCTCCCTGTGCAAATGCTGCCCTTCTGATCTCTCATGGTTGATTGTTCTACATGATGCATCCCCCTGCAGTAGGTGTTCCACTACCAAGCCTTTCTGCTGTTTGGCTGAGAGCTAACCCACAGGAGTAAGTCCAATTCCAGGTCCAATGGGTAACCTGGGGCCATAGTTTTGGGGGTTTCACCAGTCTCTAACTGACCAGTAATTCTGGTCAGTTTTGTGTTTTTGAATTTTGTTCCACATTTTTCCTCCCATTTTATCTGGGATCTCCGATTTTGATCCCCTTCCCAGTGACTGGCATGGGTAGCCAGGCACCATCTAGTTCTAGTCTCAGGGTCATGAAGGCTGAGGTTCCTGTGGTCCATTAGTCCCTTGGACTAATTATTTCTATATGTCTTTCATTTTCTTCACTTCTCTTTGCTTCATATTAGGAAAGAACAATAACTGCATCTTACACGGCCAATTGAAAGCTTTTAAGTCCCCAGTCATTACTCACCAAAGTAGGATGTAGAGCAATATTTTTTATGTACTATGTTGTGCCAGTTGAGCTTGATACCCCTCAAGACCATGGTCCCAAGCCTGCAGACCTCACCATACTCACTTCTAAGAAGCATTCAGACTGTACTTCTTTCAAGACAGATTTGTGTATTCTTCTGACATTCGATAGTATATTTAATATTCTTAGCCAGCACCATAATTCAAGGATACCAATTCTTCAAATAGCCTTATTCATTGCCCACCTTTCATATGCATATGTTGTTGTTTTCATTAGGTGTCATCAAGTCAATTCTGATTCACAGCAACCCTATGTACAACAGAATGAAACACTGTCTGGTTGTGAGTCATCTTCATAATCCTTGCTATGCTTGAGCCCATCACTGTAACCAGTGTCAGTCTATTTCATTGGGGGCTTTCTCTTTTTCACTGACCCTCCAATTTACCAAGTATGATATCCTTCTCCAGGGAATGGTCCCTTCTGAAAATATGACCAACGTAAGCGAGACAAAGTCTGGCCACAGTTGCGTCTAAGGAGCATTCCAGCTGCACTTCTTCTAGGGCAGATTGGTTCATTCACATGCGTATGAGCCTGAGTCAGGTGCACATTAGTGTTCAAAGTGACATCTTTGCTCTTAAACACTTAAAAGAGGTCTTTTACAGCAGATTTGCCCAATGCAAAATGTCATTTGAATTCTTGATTGCTGCTTCCATGGGTGTTGATGTGGATCCAAGTAAAATGTAATCCTTGACAACTTCAATCTTTTCTCCATTTATCATGAAGTTACTTTTGGTCCAGTTGTCAGGATTTTTGTTTTCATATGTTGAAATGTAATCCATACTGAAGACTGTCAAGAGGATCAAGTATGGGTAGGTGAATGGTTATATGCCCATGACTATATATAATTTTGGCAGATGATATTTCTATATACTTACTTATATGTGCTATAAAAATGTCCATATATATAATAAAGTGAACAGGGGGCAAAGTTATAATAACTTCTTAGCCACAATCAAACACCTTGAGGGAATGAGTTGCTGGGCACATGGGCTTGGGACCATGGTCACAGGACACATCAAGCTCAATTGGCATAATATAGTACACAAAAACATTATTCTACATGCTACTTTGGTGAGTACCAACCAGCAGCCATATAAGATGCAACTATTGGTCTCTCTTCATCTGGAACAAAGAAAGAAAGATGCATGGGAACAATTACTCCAAGTGATTTGTGGACAATGGGAACTTCCATCTACACAACTGAGACCAGAAGAAATAGATAGTGCCCAGCTACCACTGCCAACCACTCAGAAAGGGATCAAAGTTGGAGATCCTGGATAAAGTAGGAGAAAAGTGTGGAACACAACTCAAAGTAACGGGGAAAAAAACAGCTTTACTGATCTGACAGAGACGGGTGAAACCCCTGAGACTATGGCCCCTAGTCACCCTTTAGGCCGAGAATTGAACTCACTCCCATGGCTTAATTTACAGCCAAACAACAGACATGCCTATGGAGTGAACAATTATACCAGGTAGGTGCACTCCTTAGAATAATCAACCATGGGAGAATAGAAGGGCAACATTTGTTCAGGGAGAAAACTCAGAAGGCAGGAACAGAAAGGAAAGAAGGACACAGGGAAAATGTAACCACATGGAGGAAGTGGGAAGAGTGTTGTTACAAAAATCTAAAATAAATAAGTAAAATATACTTAGCCCATAGAATCTTTCAATATTATAACTCAAGGCTTGAATTTTTTCTTCTGTTATTTCAGCTTAAGAAATGTTAAGCATGTATATCCCTTTTGGTTTTCTATCTCCAGATATCTGCCATTTCATTATAATATTTCATTTTGTCCTCTCAAGCTGCCCTTTGAAATCTTCTGTTCAGCTCTTTCCTTCACTACTTTTTTCCATTCACTTTAGCTACTCTGTTCATGAGCAAGTTTCAGAGTCTCTTCTGAAATCCATTTTGGTCTTCTCTTCCTTTCCTGTCTTCTTAATGACCTTTTGCTTTCTTCATTTATGATGTCCTTGATGTCATCCTGCAACTCATCTGGCCTTCAGTCATTAGTGTTTGAAGTATCAAATCTATTCTTGAGATGGTCTCTCAATTTAGGTGGGATATCTCAAGGTCAGGAGCTCTGGTAGCATAGTGGCTAAAAGCACTTGACTGCTAACCAGAAGGTTGGCGGTTCAAACCCACCAGCCACTCCTCGGAAGGAAGGTTGGGCAATCCTACTTCCGTATCACTTCCGTAGTGATACTGCCTCGGAAACCCAAGGAGGGGTCACTATGAGTCGGGGCCGACTCGACGGCACATAACAACAACAACAATCTCAAGGTCACACTTTGGCTCTTGTGGACTTGTTTTAATTTTCTTCATCTTCAACCTGAACTTGCATATGAGTGATTGATAGTCTGTTCCAAGTCCACCTTGGCCTTGTTTTAATTTCTCCATCATCTCTTTCTAAAACTGTAGTCTATTGTAGTGTATTGTATCCAAGTCCATGTGTATAGTAACCATCTGTGTTGTTCAAAGAAGGTATTTCCAATGAATACTTTGCTGGTCTTGCAAAATTCTATCATGTGATCTCCCACACTGCTTTTTTTTTTATCACCAAACCCATATTTTCCAACTATTGATCCTACTTCTTCATTTCCAATTCTTGCACTCAGATCACCAGTAATTATTAATGCCTCTTGTTTGCATGTTAGATCAACTTCAGCCTGCAGAAGTTGGTAAAAAGTTTGCTTTATATTGAGTGATTATATTATATGAACATAGGTTTTGTTTTCCTTTAATAAATCAGTAATTCGCTAATTTGAAAAAGCTATATTGGACAAGAAAATAAATTAAGTATGGACATTTCTCTACAGTATATTGAGTGAATAAATTCAGGATATTTGATAGTACAAGATAAGTTTAATATATAAGGCCTCCCATATAACTGTAAGTAGCAAATATAATAAATTGTATTATTTCACAATCATAAAGATGTGGGATCCTCCTGTGAATATAGGGTAGAAGATTATTTGTGGTAGGGACAGTCTTAGGATTATTACAATTCCAAAGCAACTAGAAAAAAATTCATTTTCAAAATAATAGGGCCCTTCTTGGATATTTTACTTAGAAATTGAAATGGGAAATAAGTACTTTCAGAAGCAAGTGATAAAAAACAAGTCAAGAAGAGTTTAGAAAAGGGTCCCAGGGAAGTAGGTCAGCTAAGAACTTCAAATCAACTTCCACACCCATTTCCATTACATTGATAGGCCTGGTCAAAGTGCATCCAATCAGTTCACTCAAGTAAATCCATCTAGTTGTATGCTCAGAATCATTGTAAGTGTACATTTATTAAAGACTTTGATTCTAGGTCAAGGTGTATAAACCTATACTGATATCATGGTGTGTTTACAACTTTCTGCCTAATATAGCATTCATCTCCCAAACATTTTTGAGAGCTAACTATGTGTCAGACCTTAATCCAGATTCTGAAGCAGTAGCAGAAAATAAAACTCCATGGTCACAGAGACTATAATATAATGGGGAACAAGAAAAAAACAATATATAAAGAAATATATAATGATACATGCTACAATAAAATATAAACTTAACATGCGTTGGTCAGGAAGCCACTCTCTAAGGAAATAGCACTTGAGTTAAGGCCTCCATAAAAGGAAGGGCCATGCCACCATCCCCAGAGAGAGAATATCAAGTGAAAACTCCAGAAATTATTGAACACTATTATTATTTAATTATTATGACATGTAAGTAAAATTTTGCTGAAGATAATTCAAAAATGGTTACAGTGATGGGAAACTGCTAGTACTTCAAGCCAGATTCAGAAATGGGCATGGAACAAGGGATACCATTGCTGATTTCTGATGGATCTTGGCTGAAAGCAAAGAATACCAGAAAGATATTTACCTGTGTTTTTACTGTGCAAACACAATTGACTGTGTGATCATACCAAATTATGGATAATATGGTGAAGAATGGCAATTCCAGTGCTCTTAATTGTGTTCATGAGGAACATGTACATAGACTAAGAGGCGATCATTTGAACAGAACAAGAGGATACTGCATGGTTCAAAATCGAGAAAGGTGTGCATCAGTGTTGTATACTTTCACTATACTTATTCAATGTGTATGCTGAGCAAATAATCTGAGAAGCTGGACTATATAAAGAAGAACATGGCATAAGAACTGGAGGAAGATTCATGAACAACCTGCACATGCAGATGATACAACCTTGGTTGCTGAGCGTGAAGAAGACTTAAAGCATTTACTGAAGAAGATCAAATACTACAGCCTTCAGTATGGATTACACTTTAACATATAGAAAACAAAAGTCCTCACAAATGGGCCAACAAACAACATCATGATAAACAGAGAAAAGTCTGAAGCTGTCAAGGATTTCATTTTACTTGGATCCACAATCAATGCCCCATGGAAGCAGCAGCCAAGAAATCAAATAGTAAGTTGATTGCATTAGGGAAATCTTCTGTAAAAGGCCTCTTTAAAATGTAAAGAGCAAAGATGTCACTTTGAAAACTAAGGTATACCTGACTCAACCCTTGATCTTTTTCAATAGCATCATATGCATGTGAGAGCTGGACAATTGAAAAGGAAGACAGCAGAATTGATACATTTAAATTGTGGTGTTGGTGAAGAATATTGAGCATACCATGGACTTCTAGAAGAAAGAAAACATTTATTTTGAAGTCAGTACAGCTGGAATGCTCCTTGGAAGTGAAAATGGCCAGACTTCATCTCTCATACTTTGGTCATGTTGTCAGAAGGAACCTGTCCCTAGAGAAAGATATCATGCTAGGTAAAGTAGAGTCAGTGAAAATGAGGAAGACTCTCAATGAGATGAATGGACAGAGTGGCTGTGAGGATGGGCTCAAGTATGCCAATGATTCGGAGGATGGAGCAGGACAGGGCAGTATTTCATTTTGTTGTACAGTGGGTCACTATGAGTGAGAACTGAGTTGACTGCACCTAACAACAGCTTTACCACAGGAGGATTTATATTCTGTGGGTAAAATCATTCCTGAAATAACTTACAGAAGGTGCAGTGTATTGGTTTTGACTATGAAAGATCCCATTAGCAGCTAAGATTAAAATAATATGTACTTATTTCAAATATGAAGCAAAATAACTCATTTTTTGTTTTTAATATTTTCATTAAAACTGCATTCAAACTTGAAAAACCTACCACAATTTGTACATGAACTCAGAACAGCAGCTTCATTGACTCTAAAATCTCTGGACCCCAACCCACTGCCTCTGCCACTGCCACTAGTTTCTCACCTAAACAATAACAACAACAAACTACTCTAAGGGCTGACTTAATAGATTTCTCTCATCCAGGGGCTCAGTTGAATCATTCATCCTCTCACACTGCCACAGAATTATCTTCCCAAAAGGAAACTCAGATCATAGTATTCTCTTGCTTAAAATCCACCACTGGGTACACATTGCCTATTTGAAGGAAAAAAAAAAAATCCTGCTCCTCAGAAGGAGATCCTTCAGCACCTGCCTACCTTTCAGGCTTATCTTGCTGGCCTCCATTTGTTCTCTATTCTCAGGCACAAGAACGTCCACAGCTGTTCCACATCACCACTCTGCCACCAACCATGTTTTCTCTCAGCTTAGATGCCCTCCCCTTCCTTAACAAACTAGAAAAGCCAACTCGTATTTCTAGGCTGTGCTTATTCAAGTGTCCTTGACACTCCATGTCACTAGCTGTTGGAACTCCCACAGCAATTTGTATAGCCATACCTCTGCTAGCACTTCTCATATGGCATTTTCTGGATTTATGTGCATAGCTGTTTCCCACTAAACAGAGCAGTTGAGGGCAGGAACTATGTCTTACTTCTATATACTCAGTTCTAGCATCGGATATAGGACAAATGGAGTGGAAAGTAAATGATGCTGATTTAAAAAAAAAAAAAGGCATTCAAATTCTCAGAAAGTTTATCTTTATCATGTAATGTCAAAAATGTTTGAACCAACCATTTATACTTGTATAAATCTGAGTGAAATGGAATTGATCTGATTGTGTAAAACTAATAAAGTTGGCCCTACAGACAAGGGGAAGTGAAGAGATAGGAAGGATTATATCTAAACTTTGCTGTTGATGGGAACTTGAAAATCTGACTAATGTGTGTGTGTGTGCATGACCATATTCACCAACTCAGACAAATCTACATAAATCTTGTCAAGAATGTTTCTAGTTTGGAAATAAACTGGCATTAGGGCAGTATGAAAGAATAGAGAGTAGTTTTCAAAATGAACACTCAAGCTCCATCTGTCCATACACAAAGTAGAGAATTGGGGATATTTTCTAAATAATTCAGAAGTCTAAGGAAACATTTCCACTGCTATGTCTCAGGTAACCATGATGAATAACATTGTGGATCACATGGATTTAAATACTGACTCTGAATTCTTAATTGAGATCATCTCAAAGCTAGCAATAATGCAGAAACAAAGGAATTATCTTATGTTGCTAGTAGCAATATAACCAGTACAAATTTTCTAGATAACTGAGCAACATAAAGTAATTTCTTAAATGTTGACATTGTTCACAATAGTAATTACAAATATAGAAATATTAAGAACCTAATCCACAAAGCAAAGATTTTTGCACAAAGATGTTTATCACAATATTATTTACATCAGAACACTGGAAACATAGATATTCAATAGAAGAATAATTCATAGACTATAATATTTTATACAATGAAGTAATGCAGTCAACAAAATGTTTATCAAAGGTTTTCCACAAAATAATATTATGTCGTATACATTTTTCCAGGTATAAAATTCACGAGTCACAATGGCACATACAGTATGACCTTATCTATATAAAAATGAATTGGGGGAAAAAAAGAAAAGAATAGAATGGAAAATACCCAAGCAGTATCTCTGAGTGGTACAACATGAGCAATTATTCACTCATATTTTATGCCATTACTTATGTGCTTAATTTTCAACATAAGTATTATTTTTATAATTTTTAAAAAATTGTTATTAATATTGTCAAACCATCAGTATATAGTGCTATATTACAATTTGCCTTTGTCTCAATTAGATAGAAGTCAAAGAGACAACAATTTTATAAGGCCATTTACCTTAGAGAATATATGGACATTTGATCTGCACTTTTAGAACAAGAAGTGGTGAAGTCAATCCGTCTGAAAGGTAACATCGTGGCCTGTACCTAACAAACTACAGAGCCAGAAAGTCAGAGAACAAGTTGTTAAAGAAAGTAGCCAGACTGTTTTTTTTTGAGGCTGTCCAGTACAGTCCAATTTCAGATTTTCATTGTAGATACTGTAACTCATCAAATTCAGACTCTCACATTTAAACAGATTTAGAGGAATATAAATGCATGTCCATATTCTCTAAGGCACTTGACTGCTAACCAGAAAGCTGGCAGTTCAAACCCACCAGCCACTCCTGAGAAGGAAGGTTGGGCAATCAATCTACTTCCGTAGTGATACTGCCTCGGAAACCCAAGGAGGGGTGCCTATGAGTCGTGTCCGACTTGACGGCACATAACAGCAACAACAACGATGACAGCATATTCTCATTATATAAGTCTGTTTATTATCATTGAGTAAACAGACTTAAATAAAAAATTTCCATTTAGGACCTAAAAGATCCAGACAATCCAACAAAAACATGCTCATATTCAATAGTTTAAATACTTTTAATGAAACTATGTACCATTTTTTAAAGCAGCACCTAGAGATCTTAGAAGCTATCAAATGAAAACTCTTTTTACAATGAGGAAACGAATATCAGAGGGCCATCCCACTGTCACTAAGTGGGTCTCACCTCGCTAGGAAAGAATACCTTTCTTCTCAAATGCTCCTTCTATTTTCCTTTTCTTGGGTTAACATGGTTTTACAATCTGGACAAAGAATCATATTTTTTTATATGATGACCTAAAACTGATACTTATGAGTAAGAACATATTTTTCTCATGTAAGGGACTTTTTAGTCTCATTCTTTGAACGTCTGAATGTCAATGCAGTAGTTGTTGGTTTCAGAGAACTTCATGAGCTATTCTTAATTTTATGTGTGTAATTTAGGTTAGGAGTTTAATTTAAATGTTGATCTCATCAAAGAGATTATACTTTTTGAATAAATCAATTCGAACTTTACAAAGACTTGTTTAGAGAAGAACTCTCCTGGACAGAAGTTTGTGTGTGTGTGCATGAATGTGTAGTATGTATGTGTACGTGGATGCACATGTAGTGTGTGTGTGATTTGTGTATTTTTCTGTAACATATATTGCTCCTCACAATAGAATATATCATTTTACCACATATGGTATGGTAAATATTTTTTCAAATCTACTTTCATGACTCTTCAATAAACGTTTCTCAACGCAAAAATAAATGATGTTGGAGAAACATGACATCAATATTTTATCCATATATTTATTTGATTCATAAAATATTTGTGCATAAAAACCATTTACCTGTAGTCACTGGTGTCACACACTTACCAAACATAAGCTTTATATGTCAATCTTAAGTATAATAAGAGCATATTTCAAACAGTTTTTCCATAGGATTCACCTATATGTCCTTGAAATATTTAAGAAACCAAACCACAATTTCTAAAGCAAGTCATTACCATTTACATCATTATAAATTATTCGATTATGTTACAAAGATAATACAAGTTAGAGAATTAAAAACAAACCAGGCTATTTTAAAGATTCTGTCTGTTTCAAAAGAAGAGGCTGAAAACTATTTATAATAAATTAGGCTGAAATTGAAATATTAAGATATTAATAAATAAAATCCAAATTATTCCCTGGACATTATGATGTTTATTTAATATCCAGTATATTCTTTTTTAAAATATAAAACCTCATTTGAAATGTAACAGTCTCATGTGATTATGTATGTCCATATGTCCTTATTTGACATGTCTATTATTTTTTCATTTCTAAAATGGCTAGCCTAATACATATGTTTTAAGATGCAACTGCAACAAAATTCAAACTTATTGTCTAATGTATCTTTTCAACTCACTGACTTAAATAAAAAATAAATAAAAATTGATTTTACAGCTTTTTACATATACATGTTGTTGTTACATGCCGTCAAGTCAGCCACGACTCATAGCGATCCCTCCTTGAGTTTCCAAGATAGTATCACTACGAAAGTAGATCGCCCAACCTTCCTTCCAAGGAGTAGCTGCTGGGTTTGAACTGCCAGCCTTCTGGTTAGTGGTCAAGTGCCTTAGGCACTAGGCTACCAGAGCTCCTACATATACATGTATATATATGCAAATATGGACAGATATCATTATATAAGATATGTACTTATAATAAGTTTCAAGTGGCCAATTAAATTTAATAATGTTGTAACTATTTCTTACATAGTATGTATACATACACTTGTGTATGTGTGCACAAGCACATGCTCTGAAAGTCAAAATAGTCTCACCATATTCCTTGTATATATAAAACAAAGCATTTGAAAAATCAATCAAAAAATATTTGAAGTTGTAAGTAACATACTTAAAACACAATGTCTTGGTTATTATACAGAAAATTAATTTAATAACTTAATTTATTCATAATTATTATTACAATTAATAGGTACTATGATACCCTCTAGTGGGGCAGGTGGGTCATACCTCTGGTAATAACTTTCAATTGCTTCCAAAGTATGATGCTTGGCATGTGTTCTTTTAATATGTTTCTGAAACAAAACAAAAACAATCTTTAAGTTGTGTCACATATCAAGTTTAAGAACAAAAGGACATATTTCTTGATCCCAACATCTTGCATATAGGGCAAACTGAATAATAGTTTGGGGATTTCAGTGGTGGTAGGTCTTTTTTTTCCCACCTACTCTATGAACCTATGCATTTTAATCTCTATTGCTTGGCTGGTATGTCTTCAGACTGTACCAGAAGGTACAGTATATATGTAAAAGCCAACAGGGTCACAGTAATTGAATCTAAATAAGTTTGCTTAGGGTTGCAGAGGGCAAAGAAAAACTTGTTCCCTCTTTCAACCTTTGTATTAATTTTCCCCCAATCCAATTCCATCTAAGTCCCCTATACTCTAGTTTTACAATCCAATTGCCATTTTTAAACAGGAAGAACATTGCTTAAAAACAACTTACTTGAAAACTACAAAAAGTAATTCCATAGAGACTTGCCACTTGACTGACACCTGTCATCTTATGATAAATGACTCCATTTTCTGCCTCTCTTGCCTTCTGCCACTCCAGCAATGGTCATTTATCATCATCTCTGTCAGCAATGGAAAGCGGCACTGACAGTGCAAGTCAGCAAACATTTAGCACATGGAACCACGCAACACAGGGAAATTATTATTGTCAGAATAATAATGGTTTAGCATAATTTATTACAGGTCCACCAAATAAGCAAAGGCTAGATGTTATTAGACAGATGGATGGGTAGGCTTGGCAGGCCTCCACTGAGACGCAGGCGGTGCTTGATGTGGAAAGGAGAACATCCTCCAACCCAATCAGAGAGCTGGCAGTTCAATTACAAAGAAATAAAGGGACATTCATCATTCAATTAGGCACCTGTCAACCCTCACAAAGGAGAAAACTTCTAACCTGGTACTCCTGGGAGAAGATGCTCAGCAGAGTGGCCTGCGATTGACTGGAACAAATAAAAGAAGGACAAAGTTAATTACTGGAGTGCACAGCAAAGAAACAAAAGAGAAAGGAGCTTCAAAGGTAGGCCTGCTGCCCTGTAATCTAACAGAACATGAAAACAAGTGTGGAAAAGTTGTTCCAGATGAACACCTCAAACAAAGGCTTCCTGCTGCTAGGTCAAGGAGAAAGAAAGGGAAAGGGGAAAACATGGGTAGTCTAAAAGCAAACTATCATATTATTTGGATATTGCCTTTAAAATTTAGAATGATTGTAAGTCATATCTGTAGCATGTAATGGTGTTAAAAAGGACCAAGAGAAAAGAAAGTAATCGCAACATTTATATGGGCTAACAAGTGATAGTTAAATCTCTTTAACAGATGAGACCACATAGTTCACTCATTGTCAACATTGTGAAATTTATTTTGTTAGCAGTCAGGTGTCCTTTTTTGTAGCTATCTCAGATTCAGGGGGAAGAACTTGAGTCTTCACTGGAAGTAGCATAGAGACCACAGGAACATGCCCGTGGTGTGCTTTGAAAATGGAAGCTTTCACAGCAGGAAGCTGAGGTCCATCATTCCCAAAGATTGCCATGAGGTTCATTCATCTAAGACTCCACTCAATCTCAAACACCTGGCAAAGAAGCAACCTGGAAAACATTCTTCCCAAGTGGGAATTTTTCTCTCTCAATTGCTAACATTTAGAAATGAAGAATATTTTTTTCTTCCCCTCAAAAGCAATCAATACCCCCCTGCTACTCTTTTTAATTGTCCTCTGCAGATAGAGCTACCTTATCACATCTTGAAAACAATTAATTATGTCTGATATATTTTTCTACCAGATGCTATTTGAACAAATTACAGTTCAAATAATTAGAGTTTTATAGCACACTAAAGTACTGTGAATAATTATTTTTTTTTTATTTTAATGAATGAAAGCTCTTAAGCTCATCACAGGTAATTTAGGGACTGTGAAATAAAAACAATGATACCATACTTCTTTACTCACTATCACAGTATTGTCATCTTAATCATTTTCCATTTTTATCAGATTACAAAGGGGTAAAGTGTATAGAAGGATGGATGGATATATAGACAGATAAACTGATATATGTATTATTCAATACCAAGGAAAAGTGATACTTTACCAAAAGACTGTTTCAATGACACAAAAGTACTGAGAAATGATTGACTATAAGTCCATTATAGTCCAATATTGTAAGTTTCCCTTTAAAAGTGAAAAACACCTTTGAAAGAGCTTATATTTTAGATACAAAAGCTTCTTATTATGCCTTTCTTGTCTCAGTTTCCATGCAAATACATATACCTTGGTAGAGTTACCAATGGCTGTCTTACCAAAAAAATTATAAAATGGAAAATCCCTTAGCCACAACTAAGCACCTTGAGGGAGTTACTGGGCCTGCAGACTCGGGACCATGATCATAGGGCACATCTAGTTCAATTGGCACAAACAACATAGTACAGAAAAACATTGTTCCACATCCTACTTTGGTGAGTAGTGGCTGGGGTCTTAAAAGCTTGCATGCAGCCATCTAAGTGGTGAGTATTGCTTTCTCCTTGTCCACAGCAAAGAAGAGTAAAGAAAATCATCCTTGTCCACAGCAAAGAAGAATAAAGAAAATCAAAGATGCATGGAAACAATTAGTCCAAAGGATTAGTGTACCATGAGAACGTCAGTCATGGTGCCCAGCTACCACTGCCAACCTCTTGGAAAACAATCAAAATTGTAGGTCCTGGATAGAACGGGAGAAAAAATGTGGAGCACAATTTAAAAAACATAAAAAAGACCAGGATTATTGGTTGATAGAGAATGGTGAAACCCCCAAGACTGTGGCTGCTAGTCACAGTTCAGGCCTGGAATTGGACTCATTCTCACAGCTAACTTTCAGCCACACAACAGACAAGCCTATGAGCTGAACAACTATATCATGGAGGTATACTTCTGAGAACAATCGGTCATGGGAGATCAGAAGGGCAACATGTGCACAAGGAGAAAGCTAGGGAGGCAGGAATGCATAGGCAAGAAGGACAAGGGAAAGAGTACCACAGGAGGAACTAGGAGGAGACCTGTTACATTGTGGGCATTGCAATAGTGTCACAAAACAAAATGTGCATGAATTGTTGAATATGAAGTGAATCTGCTTTGTAAAATTTCACCCACATCACAATAAAAAGTTTTTTTTTAAAAAAAGGGGGGGTGTGTGGCAAAATGAAACGCAAGTGTATATTTATATGCAATGAATAGACCCATCCTCATTGTATACCAAAATATATTTGTTATTAATGACTGAATGGTAGACAAAGTGTCAGTCTCTGTGTGTCAAAAAATATGCTGGAAATAAATGTGTCTGTAATAGGCAAGTTGGTGGCCAAAAATTAATGAGGACAATAAACTGTGAATAAGACGGAAGTGTAGTCAGAGTGCGAGAATGTGAAAACTAAGAGATAGTTGGAGATATAAATCCAGGAATAAAGAATACAGTCAGGAATTGAGAGTACTATATAAACAGAGAGCCACATAACTGTTTTTAGCCAGGAAAATGTCTTTAAATTTCTTGAATTCAACTGAGCTAAAAGCAAGTATAGAACCTATGCGGTAAATCACTTTTTCAGTGGCCAACAGGATTGGAGAGAAAATTTCAATTTGTCCTGGGGTGGGGGAGGTTATTGTTTGCCATCAAATTGGCCCCTGACTCATGGCAGTCCCATGTGCGAAGGAACATAATGCAACTGGTCCTGTCCCATCCCATGACTCTTTGCAGATCGAGGCCTTGTGATCCACAGGGTTTTTACTGGCTGATATTCTGGTAGTGAATCATGAGCCCTTTCCTTCTACTCCATCTTAGTCTGGAAGGGCCACTGAAACATCATGGCCTCTACTGACAGGAGGGGCTATGCATGAGGTGTCTTAGCCAGGAATCGAACCTAGATCCCCTGCATGGGAAGTGAGAATTCTACCACTGAACCACCAGGGCTACCTCATACTGGGAGCAAAAACTGGCTAGAACTTAAAGGAGAAAACAACTTACTTAAATGGTAACCAGTGGAAGAAAGTCCTGCATCCAAAATGCCTTGGATTTGATGGACTATGCAAAAAATAGTCTCAGGAGTTCCACCAGTCTCTATTAGGGCAGTAAATCTAGTCTTTTTTACGACTTTTAATTCTGTTCTACTTTTGTTTTTCCTCCCACTCTGTTCAGGACCTTCTATTGTGATTGCTTGGTTCATTTCTGCTAAGGTCAGCAAAAGTTATGGTATAAACTCAACATTTACTGGATTCTCAAGGAATATTGTTTCCAGTTAAGCAGGGGATTGGGGGAGGAAACATTCTGTGTAAGAAAAAGGTCTATCTTAAGCATCACAGTTGTGAACAGTGTTCACTAAGCATCTATAATGCTCTGAGGGAATTGATGCAGAGAAATAAGCTGTCAAAAACAAACAAATAAATAAATAAATAAATTCTGTAGACAGGAGTTGTGTTAGAGGAAACTTTCAGCAGATACAAACCGAGATGGTTCAAACTAGAGAATAATCAAGTGCTCATATATTTTTTTTCAGGGAACTAGTAAAATAAACCATACCTCAAATCCACATATTTCAAGATTGTATTTGCTTTGTAGGTTATATGCATCACTTAGCATATATGATGTTTCAAATTTACATATTCAAAAATGCAGTCACTTAATTTGCACCAAATGCCCAAGATGTATTACTACAAGCTCTTCAAAAACCAGTTTTGCTTTTGTTCTTTCCCATGCTGCCCTTCCAAATTCTTCATTCTTCAGCTGTCTGAGCAAAGAAAAGCATGCGAATGGACACCGAGAACAGCTAGAGCTCTGCCCAAGGCTTGGGACAAAATGTTCTCCAGATCTGTTGCACTCATTTTGCCACACTGTGGACATAAACCTGAGGTCAAAACCGCAACAGTGAAGACCAGAAGCCAGAAATGGAGAGCTCAGGTCTTGAGGACACTGTTGAACTATTATGACTGTGCAATTAAATTGACCAGCCCCCATGGTCTTGTTTTACATAACCACAAATGTCTTTTATTTGAACCTCCAAAATAAATTATTAAAAATGCTGCCCAGGTTTGTGTCTGTCCTGGTAGATGAGGCATGTGATGGATGGAGAACTCTAATACAGAAAGGGTTTTCATCATGATGGCATGTGAGAGGGGTCAAATATTAGAAAGGAGCTGTCCATTTCCATTTTCGAATTCTTTTCTTAGCTGGCAGCTGCTATATTTGGCTTCCCTAAATCTGTTCCTCTGTCTGTCGCTGTGTCACTAAATTGATATGCCTTGCTGTTGTTATGTACCGTCGAGTCACACCTGACTCATAGTGACCACTCCTTGGGTTTCCGAGGCAGTATCACTATGGAAGTAGATTGCCCCATCTTCCTTCCGAGGAGTGGCTGGTGGGTTTGAACCGCCAGCCTTCTGGTTAGCAGTCAAGTGCCTTAGCCACTATGCCTAGAGTTCATAAATTGGTGTGTGCGTGATTTTTCCATATAGATTTTAAACATTGATGGGTGCTATTTATCCTATCTTTATAGTACATTCAAAATTCTCTAAATGCTGGTATATAGACAGACAGCTTAACAGCTCCTGATATCATATGTAACTCAAAATGTCCCCATAATCACTCAGCTAAGATACTCAGCAACCTGAAGGACACAGAGAAAATTAACATGAGAAGGCTGGGTGTGTGCAGCACAGACTAAGAGTAGAGCTCACCATAGACTTATCTGCTATGCAAAAAAAAAAAAAAAACAAACAAAAAACTGCTGTGGAGTGATCCTGACTCATAGTGACCCCTCCTTGAGTTTCAAAGCAGTATCACTACAGAAGTAGATTGCCCAACCTTCCTTCCGAGGAGTGGCTGGTGGGTTTGAACCGCCAGTCTTCTGGTTAGCAGTCAAATGCCTTAGGCACTATGCCATCAGAGTAACACCCATATAAAGGCGAAGTGCTCATGTTCCTGGGGTTGAGACCTATAGCAAGTAGAATCTTAAGAAGAAAGGCATCACATGTTTATGCTCTTAATCTTGGGAAGAGCTCAACCTATGGAAAAGACCATAGAAAATTTAACTGTCCTAAACTTTAGCAGGGAGCTCTGGTAGTATAGTGCCTAAGGCACTTGACTGCTAACCAGAAGGCTGGCAGTTCAAATCCACCAGCCACTCCTCAGAAGTAGTGATACTGCCTCGGAAACCCAAGGAGGGGTCACTATGAGTCAGGTCTGACTCGGGGGCACATAACAACAACAAACTTTAGCAAGGCATTTGACTGCTAACCAGAAGGCTGGTGGTTCAAACCCACCAGCAACTCCATGCAAGGAAGGTTGGGCAATCTACTTCCGTGGTGGTACTGCCTCGGCAACCCAAGGAGGGGTTGCTAAGAATTGGGGCCAACTCGATGGCACATAACAACACAACAAACTTTAACAAAAGGAGTTTGAAAGTTAATGTCCAAACTCTACTGAGCTCAAAATTCTCTGAGCAACAGGAATTTCCTGAGCTTTAGGAAGGAGTGAATGAGTTAAAGGGAGATGAACTGTTCTTCTCCTACAAAGCATTAGGCTTCTTGTTCTCACGATTACAAGGTACAACCTCCCCTACATCTGTCACAGACTACAATGGAACATTGACTGTAGGTGGTTAATGAGTCAGAGTGCAGATCAAGGAGGAAAGCAGCTGGCTGGTTTTCTATTAAAGCATCAGCATCTATCCTCACCATGCAAATTTGAAATATGGGGACTTTTTTCTCCAACACCAAAATGGAATTCCATAAGATAATAAGATATGGTATAATACCACTAAATTTACTTACCTTCAGGAACACACATGCAAAATGGGAAGAATCTCAGAGATCACTGATACTGAGAAATTATTGAGGAGAAAAGGAAAAAGGAGTATGTAGACAAAATTTTAAAAATAGAGAAAATGTTATTTATCCTGTCACCCCTTTTCTCCTCTTCTCAATTGCCAACTTCATTTCAGGGATGCGGATGACATTTGATGTCTAATCACAGCAAATATCCTCCACAAATGACTATATAGATGACAGCATGAAGCTTGATAGTAAGCAACTGTGAAAACAAAGATTTAAAAAACATAGTTCTGTTGCATGCATGAAAAAATCAGTTACTGTCCCAGACTCAACTAATTTTGCTAATAGACTGAAGGCACATTCAAAACAACTTTATAACAAGAGTCAAATCTACTAGCCACTCCTTGGAAGGAAAACCGGGCAATCTACTTCTGTAGAGATACTGCCTCAGAAACCCAAGGAGGGGTCGCTGAGTCAGACTCGACTCAATGGCAGTGAGTTTTGTTTAGTTATTGTGCTTAAACTCTAGACCAAGACTTTATTTTATCCTCACAACAACCCTCTGAAGAAGTCCTATTACTATCCTTATAAAACTTACTTTTTCATTTTCTTTATGGAGAATGAGGGGAGGTTAAGTAAAATTCACAATTACACAGGTAGGGCTAGGAATCAAAATGCAGAATCTAGAACCCAAACTCCTTATATCTCAATGCCAATCCACCTTTCCAACAGCTCCCAGAATTTGGTTCAGCATGGTCATTTATACTAACAATCCCGCTTAAGCTACACTTTTTTTTTTTTTTTTT
>NW_006921655.1:6795090-6806830 GCF_000298275.1 Orycteropus afer afer
CACCAGGCTTCTGGTTAGCAAATGCCTTAGGCACTGTGCCACCAGTGCTCCTAATGTTAACAGTTAAGTGCAGTCAATTCATTTTCATTGTTACATAGCATTCTGTTCTATGATTACATAGCATTAAACCTGCAAAAGCCAGGGTATAAAGCAGAAACCTGTCAGAGAAGGGAAGAAAACTCAAATATTTTCCACTAAAATAAGTGATAGAGAAGAGGTGAAAAACCTGCAAGACTCAGAAAAACAAGATAGGGTCATGGAGTTCGGGCTCTCACAGGTTTCACAGTACAGTATATTCTATGAGTATACACCACATTTATCTACCGTATTTTGATGGCTATTGGAACTGTTTCCAGTATTTTACTAACACAGTGCTGTCCTGAACATTCCCTGAATATGTCTCTTGGTGCACATGTGCACACATTTTTGATGGATATACATGTAGGAGTGGAATTGAATGGAATTCTGAGTCATCAGACAGATAGATCTTTTACTTTACTAAACAAAAAAAAAAAAAAACCAAACTCACTGCCTTCGAGTCGATTCTGACTCATAGCGACCTCCTTTGGGTTTCCGAGGCGGTAAATCTTTAGGGAAAGTACAGCGCCCAGTCTTTCTTCTGAGGTTGACTTTACCAGATACTGTGAAATAAGTGTTTCAAGTACTTATAAAATTATAGCTGTGTATTCTCATCATACTTTCTCTCAGTCCATAGCTTACCTTTCCACTTTCTTTACAGTAACTTCTGAAATGCAGAAATTTTAATTTTGATAAAGTTCAATTTAACCAGTATTTTCTTTTATTGCCAGGACTTTCTGTGTCTCTTCAGATAAAGTTTTCCTTACCATTGGTCATAAAGATATTCTTATATGTTTTCTTTTAGAAATTTTATAGTTTTAGCTTCTATGTTTAGGACTATTATCTATCTTGAATTAATGTTGTGCAGTAAGATAAGCATAAAAGGTCTTTTTTTTTGTTATTTTATACAAATATTCAGTTGACCAACACCATTTTTTCCACTGAATTATTTTAGTGCCTTTGAGAAAACCAAGTATCTCAGCGTCTATTTTGGTGCTTTCTCTCTATGTTCCACTGAATCATATGTTCATTTCTACATTGATACTATATTACTTTGATTACTAGAGATAAGCCATGTACATTTAACAAAAGTACTGATATATTAGGTTTAAATCTATCATCTTACTAAATAGCAATTGTTTTACTCATTTTATATTCCTTTCTCTCTTCTTTCTTGTCTGTTTTTGATTGACTCCTTATCTTTCATTACTTTTCCTCTTTCAGCTTGGAAGTTACATACTCTTTTACTGTTCTTTTAATGATTATTCTGGATTATCACATGTCTACTCAATTTAGTAAAATGTATTATTAAGTGGATAATTATTAATTATTATCCACTTCCTAAAAAACACAGAAACCTTACAACACAATCTACTGTTCTCCCCTAGTGACATATATTACTGACATTATTTTAATTCTATGTATATCTTAAACCATACAAGACATTGTTATTACTTCACACAGTCTCTTTCCATTCAGATTTACTCATGTATGTATCATTTCATTGCTCTTCATTCCTCCCCTATCTACTCTTCCATCTGGAATCATTTTCCTTTAATATATCCATTAGAGTATATTTGCTGCTTTGCAAGATCTTAGGTAATAGTACAATTGCTGCTTTTTAAAATGGTAATCTGTCTTGTTCTTCTACTTAGTTTATATATATATACACACACGTATATATATGTAAACTAAGTAGAAGAACAAGACAGATTACCATATATATGTATATATATATGTATATGTATATATAGCTCTGGTGGCATAGTGCCTAAGGCATTTGACTGTTAACCAGAAGGCTGGCAGTTCAAATCCACCAGCTACTCCTCAGAAAGAAGATTGGGCAGTCTACTTCCGTAGTGATGCCGCCTCAGAAACCCAAGGAGGGGTCGCTATGAGGCGGATCCAACTTGACACAGTGGTTTGGTTTTTGGTTTATATCTATCTATCTATCTTTTGTTTTCAGGAGTTTTAACTATATATGTGGTATTTCATAAAATCCTGCTTAGACATTGTTGGAGCTCTTAAATGTGTGTACCTTTCATCATTTTGGGAATATTTTCAGCCATTATTTATTTACATAATGTTTTTTTGGATTCTCTTTCTCTCTCCCTGAGACTCCAAATAAGTTTGCATTAGCCCTCACTACCATATCCTCTATCTCTTACCAGCTCATGTTTCACCCTTTTGGTATTTTATCTTTTATTCTGCATATTTTCTTCTGACCTATCTTCCAGTTCATTACTTCTCTCTTAGGTAATGTCTAATTTGATGTCAAATATATCCATCAGTTAAATCAATTTAGGTTATTCTATCTCTGGTAGCATAGTGCCTAAGGCACTTGACTGCTAACCAGAAAGCTGGCGGTTCAAACCCACCAGCCACTCCTTGGAAGGAAGGTTGGGCAATCCTACTTCCATAGTGATACTGCCTCGGAAACCGGAAACCCAAGGAGGGGTCGCTATGAGTCGGGGCTAACTCGACGGCAAATAACAACAACAACAACATTTCTAAGTTCTAGATTTTTTTATTTGATTCTTTTTTAATCAGAATGCCTCCGTTTTCTAACTTGTTGAACAAAGTATAATTATACAGCTTCTATGTTTAGCAGTTCCAATAACTGAAGCCCCTTTCGGTTGATTTCTATAGTTTCTGTTGGCTCTCACTCCTGTGGTTGTGATTACTTATGTGCCTGGTTATCATTATTATGCACTTCTCTATTTGAAAAATTGCTTTATAAGTAATTTGAAGACTAGAATGATGTCATCTTTAACAAAAGAGGATTCTAATTTGATCCTGAGGCCACCAGGAGTGCAGATTCACTATAATCCAACTTCAAGGATTAATTTTGGGGGGCACAGGTCAACTTGAAATTGGAAGATTGTCAAGTAAAGTTGTTTGGCTCCCAGTTCTCATTTATTCCTGAGGTATAGCTAAAATCTAAGGATAAGCTATAAAAATTAATAAAAGATCTCAGCAAGATATATATGGATGGAAGATTAATATAAGTAATAGAATTCATATAAACCAATAGTATTTGATTAGAAAACTGAATAGAAAAATACATCTCAGTCATGACACTAATAAAAAATATAAATTATTTAAAAATATGGTTAACAAAAATATATAAAACTTATGAAGAAAATTACAAAACACTGTTGAAGAGTATTAAAGAGTTCCTCACTAAATGGAGAGATGATATATTTTTACAAAGAAAATATCATGGGAGGAAAGATAGTATAACAATGGCAATTCTCTCTATATTGATCTATAATTTTATTAAAAATTAAATCAAATTCACAAAAGAGTTCACTAGTAGAACATGATAAATTTATCTTGAAAGTCACAAAAAAGAACACAGAGTCAGGAATAGTCAACAAATTTGAAAAGCAAAAAAGCAGAGTGGATAACATACTTTACCAGGTATCAATATGGATACATTAAAAAAAAAAAAAAAAGCATGTTGCAGAACTATATTCACACTTTTTATCATTCATATAAAGTATTAAAAAAAAGCAAAATATTATTGTTTATGTTTCATGAACATATATGGAGACAGTACAATAATACAGGCATACATGAAGCTAATAGGCACCAAACTCAATAAAACAGTTACCTGAGATGAAGAAGAGCATATAAATCAATGAGATATACATAGGGGATTCAATCATACAAATAATATATTACCTCTTTTAAAAAGTAAAAATCTGAAGGAGAAAGGATGTGGAACCATATCAGAATGTATTTCATTACTATAATAGTAAGAAGAATTTGAGGTAAATGTAAACAGGGGCAGATACACAAAGTTCATTGTATTTTCTATTTTTTTTGTATGTGTGGTATGTTTTATAATAAAAGAAGTACAAAAAAAGGGAAAGAATTGAGGTTAAATGGATCTTTAAATTTCCTTTCTGTTCTAAGTCCTGCCCTGTTCTAAATGTTCTGATTTAATTAGAGTCTTAAGTACCTATACTTCTCTCCTTCCTAATTAAATTTAGGTATTAACTTTTTAGAACAAGCCATAACATAAATCAAATAAAGAACAAGAAGCCTGGGAGACAGATATTTAATTGTCACTTGCAAGACCAGACTTCTGGTCATTTTTCTTTCGACTAATACCAGTAACTTCAACATAACATATAAATAGACATATTTGCAAGAAATGTTTACTAGACACTTTTTTAAAAATTTCAAATCTTTTCCTACAATGATTTCTTCTAATTTCTTTCTTTATGTAATAAAAGAAATCAGATTACATTACATTATGAGAAGTCCTTAAATTACATTTAGAGTAATTTAATAATTACTAACAAGAGAGAGAGAAAGACAGAGACAAAGTTAACAGATAGCCTGTGTGTGAATACTTACAATCTTTCCCTTGTTGGTTTAAATTCAACTTTATTCCAACTCTGCATAGAGTAATAGATAGTGGATCTTCCATTATGTCCTTTCTTTTGACTATTCCTCATTTACTTGCAAGAATGTTTTTGCCTTCCTAAACTACAATCACCTGCCTATCCAACTATTATTTCCCTATACTACCCAGAACTGTTTTCCTATACTACCAAAAGTCTTTGCCTAGAGGGTTCCATAAAGCCTATTCAGCCTCCAATCCACAGTTATCTAACTTCTGCTTCCATCTCTCAATGGTAGCAAAGGTCACCATGATTTCCTCATTACCAAACATTAAAGACATCCATCCTAGCTAACCTCATGCAAAGATTTTGGATCTTTGCCTATCTCTCTTTTCTTAAAAATCTCTCCTCCTTTGGATTATAAAACACTATTTCCAAATAATTCACCTCCTACCTTTTTAACTACTTAGCTTTTCTCTTTCACCGGCTGTTTGTTCTCTTCCCTAGGATTCCCTGTAAGTTCTCTTCAAGGCTCTTTTCTGTTTTCACCCTACGAGCTCATCTGGGTGATAGCACATCCTGTTGCAGTCCCAACAACTATTCTATAACTCCCAAGTATTCCCAACCTCAACCTCTATTCAGAGTCCCAATCTCAATTTATGGCTATGAGATTTTCTTTATTTGGCCTCAAATATCTTAAGATCAAATTAGCATCACCCTCTTTTTTCCATCAATGTGTTTCATAACCAACCTCCCTTAAATGAATTATTTTCACACAGAGGCCAAAGCTAGAAATCCCAAGGTTCTTAATTTATGAATCTCCCCTCTTCCTCACACCTGAAGCAACTAAGCAGTCCCTAAGTCTTACTACACTCTACCATAAAAAAATTGTCCACATTTGTCCCTTCTCCCCTATACTGCAATCACTTTGATTCCTTTCCCTTGCTTCTTGTCTTTTTACCCTTAATACAACTTCCATATTACCATCAGGGTTTCTAAAATACAGATCTAATTATGCCACCTTCTTGGCTTTCAAACGCCTCCATAGAATGACGTTCAAACTCATTAGAAAAGCATACAGACTTTCCAGCCTAGTTTTAGGACCCTTCTTTCCACTTATCCAATCTTGACAACCACAACTCTTTCTCACCTTCGATTCCTAAGCAATTTATACTTTAATCTCACCATATCACTATAACCTACCATATTCCTTCTGTAGTCTAGAATGTTCTTCTTTTCTTTTTGTGTATAGACCTTCTATTCTTTAGAGTAATAATTGGACTCAGGATACACCTACATAACATGCTATAATATTTAATGAAGTTCTTTTAGTGAAAGGAGTATTTCAAGTGATATCATAGGGTTTTTAAAGCAAACTCAACCCTTTCATTTTGTTGTTGTCGTTGTTATGTGCCATCGAGTCAGCCCCGACTCATAGCGACCCCTCCTTGGGTTTCTGAGTAGATTGCCCAACCTTCCTTCCGAGGAGTGGCTGGTGGGTTTGAACCGCCCACCTTCTGGTTAGCAGTCAAGTGCCTTAGGCACTATGCTACCAGAGCTCAAAAAGTAAAGAATACATAGATGAAATTATTTTTCCTATACCACACAAAGCAGTATTTTACACCAGGCACAAGTAAAACAGCAAAAAAATAAGTTGTGCTACAAGGGGGACTTACTGGAGCAATATTTTGTTTTATATCTAATATACATATATAACATATAGCTTCTTCTTTGTTATACATTTATGTATTTTAATGCAGTTTAATTACTTCAATAATCATAATATATAAATGACTACTGAGATTAAGTATAAATTAAGCCTAATTACAAATCAAAAATTAAAATATATTGGAACATAATATATATCACCAATAGTCACAAAGTCCACAGGTTCCAACTTCTCACCACCAAAAGCAAATCTTTCTAACTTAAACACTGAATCCACAAGCTCTCCTTTCTTAGCCTTCACTAGAACTATTAGCTGACAACATGCTGGAAATTCTTGATTTGTGTCATGAACAATCACAAATTCCAAACTCATAAAGTCAGAATTAGCAAGCTATAATATATGTTAAGCAAAATCATAGTTTTGTAGGAAAATACTTTTATACTTTTGAAAAGTATGCATTTTTATCATTTCTAATGGTTTTCTAAAGAAACATATCTCCTCTTATAGAATGTAAATCACTGAGAAAATGGACTTGCATTATGTCAAACTTTTCGGAATAGTCTATTGTATACAAGAAAGGAACTCATAGTATGTATCATGAATATTCCAGTTACATGAGTATTTGTAATGCAATGCATGCAATAACAACAACAACAAAGAAAATCAAAACTATACCCTTGCTCTTATTTTTAATGACTGTGGAAGTTAAGTTTGTGTGTCAACTTGGCTGGGCCTGGTTGAGTGGCTGGGCAGCTGAATGTAGTATTCCCCATGATGACTGGTAATCAACCCCATGGTGGAATCTACTGTGGTCTGCTTTGTGTATATAAGGAGAAGCCTTGGGGAACAGTCTCTAGCTTATGGCACATTTGAACCCTGCATGTAGCCATGTCGTTGTTCAGCAGCCTGCCATGCTTTGCTGATCCTGGGACTTTCAATGGACTTGAATTAATGGCCTGCTGTGTGGTTTGGTAACATCAGGACTGTGCCTTTTTACTTGTCAATCTTGGGCTAGTCAGTCTCAGCAGCCAGCAGCTGTCTGAGTGAAGAAAAGCCTCTAGCTCCAGTGGGCCAGGAGCAGGAGGCAGAGCTGAAGCCCCAGATTGAGGGGCTTTCACCCAGCCCCTAGAGCCTGGCACTCTGAACTCAGGCTTAAAGCTTCCAAATTGTAAGAATAAACTCCTGTTAGTTAAGGCCATCCCATTCGTTGTATATTCCTGTCAGAGTGGCACTAGGTAACCAGAATAATGCCTAAAAATGAATAGGAGAAAAAAAGACAAATAATCTAAAAGAGCAATTTGAATAGACATTTCTCTAAAGAAGTCATACAAATGGCTAATATCCCCTGAAAAGATGTTAAATATCATAAGTCATTAGGAAAATTCAAATCAAAACCACAATGAGATACCACTTCATACATACTGTTGTTGTTGTTGTTATTTGCCGTCGAGTCGGCCCCAACTCATAGCGACCCCTCCTTGGGTTTCCGAGGCAGTATCACTACGGAAGTAGGATTGCCCAACCTTCCTTCCAAGGAGTGGCTGGTGGGTTTGAACTGCCAACCTTCTGGTTGGCAGTCAAGTGCCTTAGGCACTATGCTACCAGAGCTCCTTCATACATACTAGTATGATTAAAATAAAAAAGATAGATATTAACAAGTGTTGACAAGAATGTGAAGAATATGAAGCCTGTAGTGATACTGCCTTGGAAACCTAAGGAGAGGTTGCTATTAGTCAGGTCCGACTTGATGGCACATAACAACAACAACAACAACAACAACATATATTGCTGGAAAGACTGTGAAATAATGGAGGCACTTTGGCAAATACTTTGCTGGTTCTTCAAAATGTTAATCATAGTTATATATATCATACGACACAGCAATTGCACTCCTAAGTATGTGCCCAAAGGAACTGAGAAAATATTTTTGTATAAACATTTACATATGAATACTCATAGCAATGTTATTAATAATAGCCAAAAAGTAGAAACAATCCAAATGCCCATCAACTCATGAATTGATATCTCCAAACAAAGGAATATTATTTGGTAATAAAAAGAAATGGAGTACTGACTCATGCTACAACACGGATAAACCTTGAAAACATTATGCTAAGTAAAAAAAGCCAATAACAAAAGGCAACATAGTATATGATTCCATTTATATGAAATGTCCCGAATAGGCAAATCCACAGAAAACAGAAAGTAGTTAAGTGGGTGCCAGAGACAAAGGGATGGGTGATTGGGGAGTGGCAGTTAATGGATATACAGCTTCTTTTCTGTATGGATGAAAATGTTCAGAAATTAGGTAGTAATGAAGATTACACACTTCTGTGGAGATAATAAAAATCACTTATTTGTTTACTTTAAAATAGCTTATTTGTATGTGCTGTAAGAATGTCCAGGTATATAGTAGAGCTGACAAGTGACAAGTTTGTGGTGGCTTCTTGGCTACAGCCAGCTACCCACAGGGAGCAAGTAGTTAGACCTATGGGCTCAGGACCACGGTTGCAGGGGAAATCAACCTCAATTGGCATAACATACTACACCAAAGCATTGTTCTACATCCTACTTTGGTGAGTAGCGACTAGGATCTTAAAAGCTTACAAGTGGCCATCTAGATGCAATGATGGGTCTCTCCTCATCCAGAGCCAAAAAGAATGAAGAAAATCAAAGATGCATGGAAACAATTAGTCCATGGGACTGATAGACCATGCAATCCTCAGCCGATATGACCATCACTCACAAAACACACTCACTCACTGCTGTCGAGTTGGATCCAACTCATAGCGACCCCTCCTTGGGTTTCTGAGGCAGTATCACTACAGAAGTAGATTGCCCAATCTTCCTTCTGAGGAGTGGCTATTGGGTTTGAACCATCAGCCTTCTGGTTAGCAGTCAAATGCCTTAGGCACTACACCACCAGAGCTCCTTATATGACCATGAGACCAGAAAAACTAGATGATGCCCAGCTACCACTCAAAGGGGGATCAGTGTAGGATATCCTGGATAAAGTGGGAGAACAATATGGAACAAAACTCAAAATAATAATAATAATAAAAGATTAGCTTTGCTGGTCTGATAGAGCCGTGAGACCCCTGAGACTATGGCCCCTAGCTCCCCTTTCGGTCTGGAATTGAACTTATTCCTGTGGTTTCCAGCCAAATAATGGACAAGCATATGGGCTGAACATTTACATCAGGTAGATACACTACTTGAAGTGATCAATCATGGGAGAACAGAAGGGCAGTGAATGCACAGGGAAACAGCTCGGGGGGTGGGAGTGCATGGGAGGGAAGGACACAGGAAAAAGTAAGAAAAAAATTTAAAAATAAAATAGTAAATTTATAATACATGAGTATCTCAAAAAAAAAAAGCTGTTTATCCAAAAATAAAAAAAAAGAATGGTAGATTAAAATTGTCGTTCCCACCACCCGTCTATACAAGTAACTTTTTTCTTATGTTAAATAGAAAATTTTAAATGTGACCTCATAACCTGTAATTATTTTTCTAGGTAATGTGTCATTATTCCTGAATTAGGACCATGCTTTAGTCCTTCATACTAGTTTTCTCTTACAAATTTTCTGGTAGAAATATGTAACAAACATTACATTAATAAACATTTATTAAGAAGCAGGAAACATCACCAGACATCAGTAAGGAACTGCGAGAAATTCAAGCTGGATTCAGAAGAGGATGCAGAATGAGTGATATCATTGCTAATGTCAGATGGATTCTGGCTGAAAGTGGAGAATATCAGAAAGATAATTACCGATGTCTTATTGACTATGCAAAGGCACTGGACTGTGTGGATCATAACAAATTATAGAAAACATTGCAAAGAATGGGAATTGCAGAACACTTAATTGTGTCCAGGCAGAACCTGTACAGACCAAACAGAACAATGGGATACTGTATTGTTTCAAATCAAGAAAGATGTGTGTCACAGTGGTATCTTTTCATCATACTTTCTAACTATACATTGAACAAATAATTCAAGAAGCAAGACTATATGAAAAAAAGGAACACAACATCAGGATTGGAGGAAAACTTGTTAACAACCTGTGATGTCCACATGACAAAATCTTGCTTGCTTGCTGAAAGCAAGAGGACTTGAAGCACTTACTGATGAAGATCAAAGATTATAGGATCCAGAATGGATTACACCTTAACACAAAGAAAACAAAAATCCTCGAAACTGGAGAAATAAGCAACATCGTGTTAAAGGGAGAAAAGATTGAAGTTGTCAAGGATTTCATTTTACTTGGGTACACAATCAAGATCCATGGAATCATCAGTCAACAACCAAGCAACATATTGCATTGGGCAAATCTGATGCAAAAGATCTCTTTAAAGCGTGAAGAGGTGAAGATGTCACACTGAGGACCAAGGTACACCTGCCACAAGCCATGATATTTTAAATTGCCTCATATGAATGCAAAAACTGGACAATGATTAAGGAAGAGTGAAGAAGAATTGATGTCTTTGAATTATGCTGTTGGGGAAGAATATTAAATATACCACTGACTGCCAGAAGAATGAACAAATCTGTCTTAGAAGAAGTACAGGCAGCATGCTCCTTAGAAGCAAGGATAGTGAGACTTCATCCTACATACTTTGGACTTGTTATCAAAAGGGAATAATACGTGGAGAAGGACATGATACTTGGTAAAAAGAACATCAGTTAAAAAAAGGAAGACTCTCAAGGAGATGGATTACCACAGAGACTGCAACAATGAGACTCAAACATAGCAATGACTGTGAGGATGGCACAGGACCAGGCAGTGTTTCCTTATGAGTTGCTAAGAATCAGAACCCACTCAACCACACCTAACAACAAGAGGGAACATCAGAAATTATGTGGTCAAGGGAGCACTAATAAGAGGTTTATCCTCAAAGTGGCTAAAATCTAATTGGGAAAATCACATATTATCTAGGTCTCAATTTTATATTTGTACATAGAGTCATGGCTTCTTTAGAATCCATTTTTATCTTGAAATTTCTGTGATTTTATCACTTCTGAAACTCTAAGATTTCATTTTGCTAATTTCCTCTCCGCTTATAGCCCTAAAACTTTCAAGTACACTTTATCAGAAGACTGTGCTTTGGTCCTAATAATATTGACCTAACTGTGATCATGTTGACATTTGGCATTTCTTTGTGGGCCTAACATACAGGTCTATTCTAGGTCAATAGCTAGAGTGATTAAATTGTTTATTAAGACTTCTAGGCATTTAAAGTAATCAGACCACAGGGTGAGAAGAAGGAGGAAGATAATTAACTCCTTTCATTCACCACTAATTATAAGGTGCTACTTTTTCCAAGAGAGGTTAAATAACCACCTCATGGGTCTAACACCATAACTGTTTCACTGCTGAATTCCCAGTGTCCTCAAAATTACCTTACTTTTCTGATACAAGACTGAAGCCAAATATTTAATAAAACAACCATCAGAATCTTAACTGAACAGTTGACTTTAAAAAAACTTAGGAATAGGAGGAGGCGGGGCAAGATGGCGGACTAGGCAGAAGGATTGCACAGACTCTCTTCAACAAAGAAAAGGGAAACCAATTAACACAGACACAGAAGATAATCTTGGACCCCTGAGCCTTGAAGGAAAGGATGCAGAATTGGACTA
>NW_006921655.1:6814840-6852366 GCF_000298275.1 Orycteropus afer afer
AAATTTTGGTCAATGACATGAGACAAAGTATATGTGAACTGCTGTATGAAAAGTGAATTTACTCTGTAAATCTTCACCCAAATCCTAATTAAAAAAAAAAAACTTAGGAATAATCCAATAGTCAATCTCATAATACTGATTACTGAAATGTGTAGAGAGTTCCTCTAGGAGAAGGTCTCTGGCTTAAACTAGGTATTACCAGGAAAAGAGTCAAGTAGATCATGAGGATTGCATTATCAGGTTTTCTCTAGCTAACCCTGCTCACTGTGCCAATTGTATCAAACCAGTCAAGGGAGACAGACATCCACCTTTAACACGAAACTGTGTAGTGGATAATAAGTCCTTCTGCACATGCCAACTGCATCCTACAGAAATCTCAGCTTCCCTTCCCAGATCAGTCCAGACCCCAACTACCAGCATAGTCCTTTCTCTCTCACCCTCATTCAACAGGGCCTAGGTAAATAGGCACTGACCCTGTCTCCCTCTCATGCTCATTCACCTGGAACTAAGTCAGTCAGTACCAGTCCCTTCTCTGTTTCTTAGGTCCTATAATTCACTGGAACACAAATACCAAGGAAACGCCTATCTTTAATTTAGTAGAAAAAAGATACAAACACATAGGGTGAGGTCCAGGTGGGATCTCAAGGAAGAGTTTCCAGGAGATGCACTTACCTTCCTGAAAGCAGATATTCACTCTCACCATCCAGGAAGCACCACTGAACTTCCATCTTCCAAGGCCCTCATCCATTTCACTACATGGACAGGATAGACTACATCATGCCTCCTAAAGTTCAGTTAGCATTGAGCCCGCAGGTGGTTCCTCTTGGTCTAGTCAGCCCCAACTCATTGGCCTCCAGTGTGATTCTGCTCTCAGGAATCTGGACCAAAGGCCTAACTGCTTACTGTAAGGGGGTTCCATACCTCACAAGACCTGTAAGAGCTCCACTCCTTCAAATTTCAACCTGAACAGTTCATTTGGGCTCTCAAGACTTTTATTATGATGGTCTGATGTTGACGAAACAGAAGTGATCAGATTCTTAAAATAAGTTTGGTTTTTAGGAAGACATGTGTGAAAAGGGTCCAGAATACAAAATGAGTCATTGGAAACAGTGGGAACAATTTTTGTTAAAGGGACAAATTCACTTATCTAACAAGCATTTTTTTTTTTTAGCATAAGTTAGTTACAACCTATGATATTATTGCCATGAATGACATCAGACAACTTCTACCACCAACCAATAATCCTTATCTTTCTACTCTATCGTTCCCTTTTGTCTTTTCTTCTCCAAAAACTTTGGACCTACAAATAGAACTAACCAATATTGTTTGCTGTTCCTCAGTAAGACTGTCAATTGTGATCCATCTCAGAAGATTTTCTTAAAATAGCTACTTACTAAAATCAAATGAACTAAAAATTTAATTTTCTCAAGCTTTTATCTTAAAAATTCACCAAGTATTCTACTATGAAAAGACATTAGTTGTATTAGTTTCCCATGGCTGCAACAAATTACCACAAACTTGGTGACTTAAAACAACAGAAGTTTATTCTTTCACAGTCCTGAAAGCTAGAAGTCCAAAATAAGTATCAATGGCTGAAATCAATGTTTTGGCAAGATCACACTCTGTCCAGAGGCTCTAGGGGAGAATCCATTCCCTCTTCCAGCTCCAAGTGACTTCTAGCATTCTTTGATTTGTATTTGCATCATTCCAATTCAAGGCTAACATCTTCAAATCTCTTTCTGCTCTGTCTTCACATTGCCTTCTCCTCTGTGTGTGTGGGAAAAGGTCTCTGTGCTTCTCTCTTATGAGGACACATGTGTGGGCATTTAGAACCCACTCTGATAATCTCTCCATCTCAAGATCTTTAACTTATTCACATATATAAACTGCATAGATCCTGTTTCTATATAATGTAACATTTACATGTTCAAAGGATTAGAACTTGATATCTTTTGAGGGGACATTTTTAATTTAACACAGTCCACCCTCTGTATATGTATTTATGTCTAAATCTAATAAAATATGTGTAAGATCTCTATGGGAAGACCTTGAAAACATGGAAGATATTAAAGAAGATCTAAAGAAATGGAGACATATACCATACTCAGGAATTTGAAGACTCAAATATTGTTAAAATATTAATTCTCACCCAAACTGATTCAGATACTCAACACAATTCTAATCTAAATTTCAGCATTATTATTTTCATTTTTTCCAATCAATAATCTGATTCTAAAATTTTCATGGGAAGGCAAAAACACCAGAATAGCACAAACAATTTTGCAAAGAGAAAAAAATGATTGACCCTACTTGACTTCAAGATTACTATAAAATTTAGTAATCAGTACAGCGTGGTATTCAGAAAAGGACAGACATATAGATCAATGAACAAAACAAAGAATCCAGAAATATATCAAATGGATTCCAGAAATAGACCCAATAGATTTTCAACAAAGCTGCCAAGGAAATCCAAAAGAGAAAAGATAATTCTTTTTAACAAATGGTGATGAAGCAATTGAATATCCATAGGCAAAATAAATGAACCTCATTCTAAACCTCTTACCATATGAAAAAATTAACTCAAAATGGTCAGAGATCTAAATCTAAACACAAAACTTTAAAGTGTCTAGAAGAAATCTTTGAGAACGTGGGTAAACAAGGATGTCTTAGATACAATACCAAAAGCACAACACATAAAAGGAAAAAAAATGTCAATATGGACTTCATAAAAATTTAAATATCTTTGTCTTTGAAGGATCTAAGTTCTGGTGGCACACCATTTAAGGCTTTTGGCTGTTAACCAAAAGGTCAGTGGTTCAAACCCATCAGTGCTCCACAGGAGAAAGACGAGTCAGTCTGCTTCCATAAAGATTTACAGCCTTGGAAACCCTATGAGAAAGTTCTACTCAGTCCCATAGGGTTGCTATGAGTTGGAATTGACTTGCCATCAGTGGATGTCATGTATATGTTGTTGAAGAAGACTGGTAACAGCATGAAAAGACATGCCACAGACTAGGAGAAAATATTTGCAAATCACCTGTCTAATAAAAGAACTTATATCCAGAACCTAGGAGCTATGGTAGTTGTTATGTACCACCAAGTCAGACCCGACTCATAGTGAACCCTTCTTGGGTTTCCGGGGCAGTATACTACAGAAGCAGATTGCCGCATCTTCCTTCTGGGGAGTGGCTGGTGGGTTTGAACCGCCAGCCTTCTGGTTAGCAGTCAAGTGCCTTAGGCACTACGCTACTAGAGCTTCCGAGCTCCGATAGAGCAGTGGTTAAAGCATTTGGCTGCTAACCAAAAGGTCAGCAGTTTGAACCCACCAGCTGCTCCATGGGGGAAAGATGAGGAGTCTGTTTCCCTAAAGATTTACAGCCTTGGAAACACTATGGGGTGGTTCTACTCTGGTCTGTAGGATCGCTATTAGTTGGAATCAACTTGATAGCAATGGATTTGGTTTGGTTTGGTATTTAGAAACTATAACAAACTCCAAAATATAACAAGAAAATTAATGATTGATTTAAAAAAAGCACAAACTATTTGAACTGACACTTAACTAAGAAGATAAAAAGACAGCAAAAATACATATTAGGAAATGTTCTACATAATTAGTCAATGGGAAAAGGCAAAGTAAAACTATAATGAGGTCCCTCTGTGGATTTACTGAACTGACGTAAAAAATGAAAGAACTGATAATACCAAGTGCTTGTGAGGATGCAGGGCACTGATATTCTCATATACTTCTGTTGGGAATGCAAAACAGTACAGCCACTTGGGCAGCTTCTCATAAAGTTAAACACACATTAACTATACAAACTAGAAACACCCTCCTAGTCATTTACCAAACAAAATCCTATGCATGTTTGTAATAGTTTTATTTGTGATCATTAAAAATTGGAAAGGACACAAATATCCTTCAACTGGGAACTGGATAAACAAACTACAGTTCATCCATATAGAGGAACCAAACCAAAAACAAATCCACTGCAGTCAAGTTGATTCAGACTTACAGTGACCCCCATAGGGCTTCCAAGGCTGTAATCTTTACAAAGCAGACTGCTCTTTCTCCCATGGTGTGGGTGGTGGGTTCAAAGAGCTGACCTTTTGATTAGCCATCCAATGCATTAACAACAGCGCCACTTAGTTCTTCATATAGAGGAAAAGTACTCCATAAAAACAAGTGAACTACTGATGAGCACAATAGGGATGAATAGTAAATGTGTTAGACTTAGTAAAATAAGTCAGATTCAAAAGGCTCAAACTGTACAATGTCATTTTTGTACATTTTAGAAATGGAAAAAAGTCCGAACAGAAAGCAGATCAGCAGTTACTATAGTAGGTGCTGGGGTTGGGGTAAGGAGTTGACTGCAAAAGGGCACAGGTGAATTTGGGGGATGACAGATATGTTCTACATCTTGATTGTAGCAGTGGTTACACGATTACATGAATTTCTCAAAACTCTCAGAATCACCTATAAAAAACCTGAACTTTACTGTATATAAATTAATAAAAATGTACAGGTAATAATATTTATAATTTTTTAGACATTTACTATAGCCAGTTTTATATGAACTCATTATTCTGGTCTGGTACCAAATTATATATATATGTTTATATATATCTATAGACATACAAACTCAAAATTCACTGCCATCAAGTGGGTTCCAACTCATAGTGAGCCTTCCATAGGTTTCCGAGGCAGTATCTTTACAAAGTACATTGCCCAGTCTTCCTTCCAAGGAGTGGCTGGTGGGTTGGAATCACCAGTCTTCTGGTTAGCAGTGAAATGCCGTAGGCACTATGCCACCAGAGCTCCCATATATATAATTTTAATACATATCTTGATGACAATAATGATGGGGAAAATATGCCTAACATCACATATATAATCAAAAAGAACCATACACATTATGCAGAGTTCATCTGGAATAAATTTACAGATTGGAACCTGATCAAAAAATCCTTACACTTGACATAAAAGGTGTCAAAATATTCCAGTAATGAAATATAAACTTTAAGGAAATAATTTAAAAACCAATGACATTTCTACAAGAGAATGAAACAGGACTCAGGCCAGTGGTCACTTGGTCCAGTGATCCTCAAATGACCTTGAAGGATTATTGGGGTTATCACATGACAGAACACACTTTCAGAGCTAATAACTCACTTCTCAAACATTCTCAGCTAGGTATTAATTCTAATGTTCTAGGGCTATCTCTTGAGGTCTTTCCTAACTGAGTCTCTTTCTTAGGATGTAGATTGCAAAAAAATTCCATAGAAAACTAAATTTGTATCTGGATCCACTTAGTTGCATATGTTGTGTTTTATGAAGCTATATAATCCTATTCCATGGTATCCAATGTTTTTTTCTCTGAATTTCAAATTATTTACTGGTTTGTTTATACAAAAATTGCCTTGAGTGGACCCTTCTTCACAAAGAATTAATTTAGTTTATGAAATCCTGCTAGAATACCAAGTCACTCTGCCTAACTCTAATTTCTCCTTAGTCAATGAACACCTGCAGCCTAAGTTTAATCCTGTCATCATAATTATAAATGATCTAATAAACACACTTACTTTTTCAACCTTTTCCCAGAGTGAAAAAGTTTAGCATACTGTTTAAAGTCATATAAATGTTTCCTCAGTCTTTTTCTGTACAAAAATATGTATTCTACTCTCCTAATCCTTAATTGGCCAGTTTTCATTTATAATTATTATAATTTATAAATGTAGTAGATGAAACTACCATCTTTTTCCTTTTCTTCACAAATTAATTCTGTTATTTTAAGATAACAGTATGAATAACCTCATATTCTTTCCCTATTTTCTATCCCTTACCAAAATACCCACAGATATCAAACTGATGATTTACATTTTAAGAATTTATCAAGGAAATTCAAGATCTAGCATAAAAGTACCTTCCTAAATATACAGTGCATTTAAATACTCTGTAATGTTCTTATGATGCTAAATTATTGGAAGCCTCAGTAGATGCTGTTTTCCCTACTACATTAGTTTAAAAAAACTGTAGATTTTCAGTTATCTCTGAAAACATCATTATCATCACCATCATCATCATATGGTCTATACTTATTCCACAACCACCCCACATTAATAATAAATGCTGGGAATATTAAAACAACAAATGGAATGGCTTAAAATGCATTAAACTCTTCTCTTATTAAACACACAATTTTAATTCTTACCACAGACATTTTATTCTTGATTCACAATCAAATCCTTTGGGTAGTTAATTGTGATACTTAATGTCATTCATGCCAATAAAACCAATCTTGGGAGGCTGTAAATGCCTTCCTTGCTTCTCGGTGTGTCTTCACAGAAACCAGTGAATGGGCAAAGGTAGAGTTCAGTCACTGGGACGACCCACAGTTATACTTTGTTATATACTAACTTTTGCTAGAGTATCCTATTTATATCTTTTTTCCAGTTTTGGTGAACTTTACCAGTCTACTAAAAGAGTTGTTTGTAGCTGCTGTTGAGTGGGCCCCCAACTCATGGGGACCCCATGAACCATAGAAATAAACTCTATGTGGTCCTGCATCATCACCATGATCATTTGCAGATCAGGCTTGTGATCCATAGGGTTTTCACCAGCTGATTTTTGAAAGTAGATTGTCAGGCCTTGCTTCCTAGTCTGTCTTAGTCCAGAAGCTCTAACGAAACCTGTTCAACATCATTCCCACATACAAGCCTTTACCGACAGGTGGATGCTAGCTGCACGTGAGGGCTCTGGCCAGCAATCAAACACTGATCTCCCACACAGAAGGTAAGAATTCTACACTGAACCATCACAGCCATTCAGTGAATATCCACTGTCACGGTGATCATGATCACAAAGATAGAAAATTAACTGAAAATTTATTAGGTACCAGGCACTGTTTTATTTAATCATTATCACTATAATAATAAAAGTAGCACTATTATTAAGAAACTAAAGGAGAGGGCTTCAGTATCATGTTCAAATTAACAGTGAGATGTGAACAAAGGCAGTTTGGCCTCAGACCGGATGTTTTTAACCACCAACCACAAATGCTAAAACAAAACTACTTACAAGACCAGTACTCCAGTGTATCACAAGGTCCTTACTTGCAAAGAATTTAATCTACTCAATATAGTTTCAACAGAACAACATTTATTAAAGGCCTTTGGATGATCTGATGGTGTAGTGCCTAAGGCACTGACTGCTAACCAGAAGGCTGGCGGTTCAAACCTTGGAAGGAAGACTGGACAATCTACTTCCATAGGAATACCGCCTCAGCAACCCAAGGAGGGGTTGCTATGAGTTGGATTCAACTCAATGGCAGTGAGGTTTTTTTTTTTTTTTTTAGATAATTCAGTAAGTCACTCTCAGAGGCCTCATAACCAGAAAAAATGTCCAAACCACACCATCAGACAGGACAGTAACTTTCATGATCCTGTCCTCTCAGTTGTAAATGTACCTCTAACAATTGGTCACTCCACTGCAATGCTTGCCAAAAGGATGGATCCTACACACAACACTAAAGTTCAACTCTGGAGATCTGAACTCATCACACTAAAATTAAAGCACAACTGCTGTTACAAAAAAATACATTTCAAGCTATAAATTGATGGGAGAAAGAAGAATGTAAAATTTTATTTACACTATGTTTATAAGTAGCTTTTGGTAAGCATATGTTCAATGTCTATAAGAGAAGAGAGATTATGAAACAAAATGTGTTAGAGCTGGGATTGGAGGTGATTTCCTTATCCTTTTCCTACTTTTAGTTTTAATGTTCTTTATATAAGAAATAAAAATTTTAGAGAGGAGAGATATATCTTTTTCTTGCTGGGCTCATCCTAAAAATGTAACGTATATTCTCAAAATAATACCATCAAACCAAAAGCCACAAAATCCAAACACTGCTGTTACCTCCTTTTCTACCGTATGGCTTATGCTGTATTAGATTCTCCCCAAATTTAGATGTTCCCAGGGAATAAGCAACAGCAGCTCCAAAGAATTATGTGTCTCAATATTTAGAAAAGTCTGATTTTATATAAGAAAATTATATTCTCTTCCAGCATAAGAATGACCTCCCTAGGCTTGCACTCCTTCCCTAAATCAGAGGAAGCTGGAAAGGCGGCCTTCAGTGACTGAATTATCCTGAAGTAATTTAAGACACAACCCACCTGTGAAGTGTCACTTCACCTGACTAGATGCACCAGGCTCTGCCTGGCTCCTACTGGAGCTAGTTGACCTCACCCTGGGCTCTGGACATGATTCCTAGAGCAACTTTAAACTTAAACAGGAAGAATCTGAATAGCTTTGGCCAAACATTCCAACATTCAAGGTTAAGTCCCATTTGCTCTTACACTGGCTCAGTCTAAGCCTGCAGTCTAAACTCACAGTTTAAATCTTATTTCTTCATTCTAAGTCCACAGGGCCCTGAAGTAAAATATGCTTCCAAGCTTTTTTATTCAATAGGGAATTTGCCCTTACAAAACTATCTAGTGTTACCCGAGAATTTCCTCGTGTCAGGAACTCAAGCCCTGTGCTCAAGGCCAGTCTAACTGCTGGGTTCTGCTCTCAGAGCAAAGTTTCCCACAGCTGGCAGACTGGGGTGTCTAAACGGCATCTCTCTCTGCTCCACACAAGCCTGCCCACACAACACCTGCTTTACAACTCCCAGAGTTTTCTACTCCAGTTAAGGGGTAGAGATGGGGGCCCTCATCTCTCCCCAAAGCCCACTGGATTCCACTCAGGAAAACTGGGCTATTGCCCAGCTTTGCCCTACATGTAACAGTAAAATGAACACAACAACAACAACAAAAATCCTATTTTAAATATAAACTCAGTTCTAGGACATGGGAATTATGAAAAGCTGAGATATATTTTTAAGCATACACAGCACACTAAATGGGACCAAATACTGGTGACATTATGATGAAAGAAACAAACACCTTACTTCAGAAGTTTTTCTCTTCAGTTTCCCACACATAAAATTCTAACCACTTATGGGTAATCATCATTTCAATGAACTGTGTTAAATGAAAAGGGAAAAAGAAAGACACATTCACCATGAAGCTAATTTATGGTTTCACTAAATCCAGCAAACTGAAGGATTTCATTTAGTCTATCACAAATTCTCAGACCAAAGCAATTCTATTAAAAGCCTATGGGGTAGGAGGGAGGTGTGTGTGGAGACTGAACTTGTTACGTCAGCCAACAAAAGCTTTCCCTAAATATTATAATTCTATCCAATATTGCTCTTACACCAAACAATTTGGCATAGTGCCTAAGGCAGTTGACTGCTAACCAGAAGGCTGGCAATTCAAACCCACCAGCCATTCCCAGGAAGGAAGATGGGGCAATCTACTTCCATAATGATACTGCCTCCGAAACCCAAGGAGGAGTTGCTATGAATCGGATGCGACTCGACGACAGTGGGTTAAATAAAAGCAAAATAAAATGAATTTTTAAAAACTAAATACTTTTCAGAAATTAAGATCATAAAATGTGTATAATACTTCATAATTCAATACATTATATCCTTATAACAACCCTTATAGCAGTTGGGCAACACTGACCTTACCATAACCAGATGACAATATACAGATTATAAAATGCAGGCTTACAGAAGTTGCCAAAACAGACACAGAGGCATCTAGTTCCTAAAGGAAAATAGTTGCCATGGAGTAGATTCTGACTCAAGGCAACCGTGTGTGAGTCAGAGTAGAACTGTGTTCTGTAGGGTTTTCAATGGCCGGACTTTCTTCTGAAGAACCTTAGGGCGGCTCAAACCTCCAGCTATTAGGTTAGCAGCCAGGACATTATCATTTGCAGCACCCAGACATTCTTCCTAAAGAAAAGAGCCTTTCAAAACCTCATCCTATGACCCAATTCCTTCCAGCTTACCTATCAACTATGTTTAGAGTGCTGCCTCTCCAGACAATGAGATGGAGTAAGGACCCTGAAGAAGAATCTGCTTCGCGCTACTTATATATTTTCTGCGCACACTAATGTTCTCTCTTTCCATTCTCTAACTAGTCTAAGGTTCGACGTGTGAATGCTCCCCTTCAGAACTGCTTTTAAAATAAAAAGTATGGAGACCTTGGAATTTCCAAAGCAACTATGTTGAACTCACACTGTACCAGGATTCTGATAATTACACAATTCTGGGGGTGAGAATCAGGGAGGGGAGAACTGAGGAAAAGCAACATGCAGCTTCAAAGAAAACAAAAATCTAAAAAGGCATGTTTTCTTAGGAATCATACTTTCAAACATTCAAAAGCATACTTAGATTGCTCTTTTGTTAGCTGATGGAGGTACTAGCACTGTTCACTCCAGGTCTCTCAGTAGAATTGCTTTGGCCTAGGAGTTCATGAAACCCTTCAGACTTCTGGATTTAGTGAGCGCATAAATAAGTCTTATGTTGAATTTTAATTTGAAGTATTCTTTCTTCATTTGCTTTTTCATAAGACTCTTGAGTTTCTTAAGGCAGGGGCTGTTTTTTCATATCTTACTAATTTTATATCTCCCACCATTAGTGGAGTGCTTCATACATATTAGGGTTTCAAGTGATGACTTAAATGGAGAATGTCTCTCCTCCCACATTCTTTAATTTGTCCATACCCCACACCAAACACACACATCTATTTTAAAGGAAAATGTAAACATGTTCCAACTCATGAAGAACACAGACACAAAGAATAAACATTCATGAAGATAACATATGAACATATGACAGAGATGCCATTGCTAAAAGACTTTTCATTTCCAAAAACTGTGGTACCTACTCAATAGTGATCTTAAGCATCACAAGAATAATAAGTGAGTGTGTGCTACTAGCTAATATTTAAGGTGCAGATATTTCAAATAATGTTTTAAAAAAATGGCCATCTAGTGCATTTATACTCAACAGGTTAGAACTGTAGGACAGGGTAGAACTGCCCCTAGAGTTCCTAAGGCTGTTCTCTTCATGGATGCTGACTACCACCAAGTAAAATGACTTGGCCTTTACCATCACTTTGAGAAAATGACTACAGTATCACAAAGTTCACAACAACAAACTACTGTTTTAAAAGAACACATCAATAAACAGATCAATGACCTCAGAGAAAGATGTTCTGGCCAGACTATAAATAAGGATGTCTGAGAAGAGTACTGTGACCTGTTTCTGATACGGTCAGTTATACCACTCTAACCCAACTATCTTTACAACATCTAGGGGAATAATGCAACCCAGTCACTGCAGGAAATCTACAAAAGCCGTAACTGAACCTTGACTCAACCAGACCAAATCCACAACCAGAAAAATAGAGATGTTGGGTGTTACACAGTGTTAACCTTACTGAAAAACTATATGACTCTCTGAGGCACATGTATTGAAATAGTTTTGAATATGGTGAGAAACTTGGTCTGATCCATCTGAATGCTGACCTTATATTCCCAGGTATCTAATCTGATAAAGCTCAGTACTCTGCCTCTGCATTAGATAAAGTGAAGTTCAGCTATGAAGGACAGAAAAATGCAGCTCAAAGAGGACACAAATGTCTATCTGTTCTAGTAAAATTTCTATCTCTTCCAATATATCACTTCTGCTCCTGTCCTTGGGACCCAGACTCCTCATCACTCCCTCATCTCTAGAGTATGACTCTCACTCTCAAGGTTAGGATAGAGACATCCAGATTCCAGACAGTAAGATGAAGAAAGGACCATGAAGAAGAGAGACAAGAGCTGTCACTTAAGGAAGGCTTCCAGAAGCTGCAATAGGAAACTTCTAGCTCTGGTGGCAGAGTGCCTAAGGCATTTGACTGCTAACCAGAGGCTGGCGGTTCAAACCCACCAGTCACTCCTCAGAAGGAAGATCGGGAAATCTATTTCCATAGTGATATCACCTCAGAAACCCAAGGAGGGGTCACTATGAGTTGGATCCAACTCCACGGCAGTGAGGTTTTTTTTTTTCAATCACCATGGAAGAAGGGGACAAAAGATATTAGGCAAAAATTACAATCTCTGCCATAAGCATAGCACTCTACTCAAGTAAAGTCAACACTCACAAGTGAAGCTGAGATAATGACTATCAACATGCAATGGGTGAAAGTTAACTGCTATTTCAAACATGTCTTCATTCCCTTAACTCTTGTTTAATAAACCTAAGCCTTTTTAAACTCTTGGTCTACACAATTCCTTTGAAGGTGTTCTCCAATATTATTACAACTAATTCCGTTTCTTAAATACCATTGTAACAACAGAATTTGGGTTAGGAGATAGCACCAATAAAACTATTTCTCTTCATTTAATAAAAGGTAAAGGCATCTCTGATTATTTTCAGTTCACAACACAAGCCCTTTAATTAAACTTACTAAAATCCTACTATCTTTAGGAATGAGGTATTTGATGCTCATAACATGAACCTTTTTACCTCTTCTCTTCTAAGATAATAATACGGCAAAGATTTAAAAGCTACTGATTTTATGAGGCATGGGCATTTCATTTAATGCCAAAGAGAAGTAAGTATATCTGGGTTCACCCAACCTATCCATGATGATTTTATGTAAATCTTTTGTCTCTTTTAATTTCCTTAAATACAGTAATTTTGTACATTAAATAACAATACAGTTAGAAGCCAATCTTAGTAAGTCGTCAGTTCATTTACTTAGTAATTCAACAAATACCTACTGAGCTCCTATTTGGTGACACTCCCTGTGCTGAGACGTGGACTTTTTATGTTATGCTGCATAGCACTCAGCTTCCCAAAAAGTTTAGAAGTGTTTTAGAAAGTATTGCTTCTTTTTGGCACAAAACACAGTTATTTCAGAACTGAAGAACTCCCTGCTGTCTAATTCAGTGTAACGAACACACTATGTTCAGTGAGTACAGATTCTCCAACTAATCATAACATTTCCAAGAAGTGATAAGATTAATAATAATAATAACCTTCTTATAATAAGTTCTTTCAAATGACTTGATAAAAAGGATACTGCTACAGAATGGTATGCAGATAATCTGGGTGATATAACTCTAAGAGAATGAGTCAGAAACATAGCCACTCTTCTAACCTTGACCCTGAATTTGGTCTAAAATTCCTGTACATTTTCAGTGGCTTGTGAGAAAAGATGATGCTGTAACACACAAAAATGGCAATATTTAAAATTCATAGTAGCACAAAACCATTACTTTTCCCACTGGACCTTTTGAACTTTAATAATGTCTGACCTGGTTGGCCAATAAGTTCTAAAAGCAGACAGAGGAAAATTGCCAATATTAGATACTGCTAAAATGATTTTTCATTTAGAAAGATTTTACAAGTTCTCTTAAAAACAGGTCACCAATTCTGTGGACACTTAATTTTCTTTAGAGGGTGACCACTGAAGGCAAGTATCTTAGGACATGCAGAATAGGATCCAGCTAAAAAACTGATTTCATATACTCCTATTATCCTCGGAAGGAAGATGGGACAATCTACTTCCATAGTGATACTGCCTTGGAAACCCAAGGAGGGGTCACTATGAGTCGGGTCCAACTCGACGGCACATAACAACAACAGCAACAACATTATCCTTACATAAAAGTAAAAAAAAATACACATACATTCACACACATACCAATTCAAATCAAAGATAAAGCATGGCATAAAGAAGTAGACATGAAAGAAAGCTATTCATTTAGCTCCCAGGATAAATGGCACAAAGGCCAACAACATTAATTGTCCAAAGGAGACAATATACTATACAACTGCAAGTGGAAAAAGAGACTGGATAATCATACATTGTAATTTTTGCATTGTTGTTGTTGTTGTTGTTATGTGCCGTCGAGTCAGACCTGACTCATAGCGACCCCTCCTTGGGTTTCCGAGGCAGTATCACTACGGAAGTAGGATTGCCCAACCTTCCTTCCGAGGAGTGGCTAGTGGGTTTGAACCGCCAGCCGTCTGGTTAGCAGTCAAGTGCCTTAGCCACTATGCTACCAAAAGATTTTTAAAGGTACAATATCAGAGGCTACCTTGCTCAAGTTACTTAAAAAAAGCAAAGTGACAAGCGAAACAAGTACTTAGGTGTGCTTTCTCATTATGCCACAATTCCAAGTGGCTTTCTCCATGCCTCTTTGTTTTAATCAAGTATCTTTTAAACTTCAGTTATCCCTGGGCTTTGAGGTAGTTGTCATCTGTTTTGTTTTTAGTGCAAACCTGCTTACTGAAAACTTCCCATATTATGGTTTGTGAACTGTTTCCTAGAAGTTGCTTACAAAGGTACTTTAATATATAAAATGACTTCAGCAATATATTCATGCTGAGATCCCTGAAATAATACTTAGCCAGAGTAGCTCCAGGAAGCACACCCTTCTCTGAAAAGTCAAAGAAATAAAACATGTGGTCATCTCAAACTCTGTAATTTCACATTTGAATGGTCCCTGATTTTTTAAAATCATGCATTTGTTAAAATACACACTTACTGATTTAGACAATTTTATAATGTTAGTGTTTTACTAACAAAGCTCCTAATAAACTGTTACTTATTTAGATATGACCAAGATATGCACAATTTTAAATGCTAAATAGAAGATGAAAATACTAAAACATGCCTAAACTTTTAAGGTACAGTCAAGAGATTGCTTGTCAAATACTTATTTTTTCTTAATTCAACAGGTTATCTGAAAAAAAAATTCAAATTTTATCAAAATAATATGTTTTATCAAATAAGAATTTCACTAAAGAGTAGTAATATTTTCCTTACAGATATCTGTACATTGATATCTGTACCTTCCTTCTGGAAGTGAGAGTCATTAAAAACATATCTCAAGGGCACCATCAAGACAGAGAAAAAAGAATGGAAAAGAATATTTACAAATCCCATATTTGATAAGAACTTTGTATCCAGAAATCTTTCAACTCAATAGTAAAAAGAGAAGCAACACAATTAAGAAATGGGCAAAGAACCGGAACAGACATGTTTCCAAAGAAGATACAGAAAGGGCCATCAAGCACATGAAAATATACTCCATATCATTAGTCACTGAAGAATTGCAAATCAAATTCACAATAAGATATCACTTCACTCCCATTAGGATGGCTATAATTAAATAGAAAGATAATAACAAGTATTGGTAAGAATGTAGAGAAATTACTGGTAGGAATATAAAATTGCATAGTCACTTTGAAAAACTGTTTGCTAGTTTCTCAAAATGTTAAATAATATGACCCAGAAATTCCATTCGTAGGTATCTATCTAAAAGAAATAAAAACATATGTCCACACAAAAACATGTACACGATTTACCCACAGAAGCATTATTCACAACAGCCAAAGGCAGAAGCAACCCAAACGTTTATCAACTGATGAATGGATTAACGAAAGGTGGTATATTCATACAGGGAATATTATTCAGCAATAAAAAGAAATGAAACGACATAAATAAACCTCAAAAACAGCGATGATGGTTGCACAACATGATAACTGTAATTAATGTCACTGAATTGAACATATGAAAAATGTTGCAATGGTAAATGTTTTGTTACATACATTTTTACCAGAATTTTTTTAAAAAAAGCTAAATGAAAAAAGCCATTCATATTGTATGATTTCCACCAAACATAATCCTGTTCCTCAAACTATCTCATTTAGAGCTGCTACTTTCCGCCCATCTGACAATGTGATAAGGTATTTATAATAGTAGAAGCCATGGAAATGAGCTGAAGATCTTTCTAATTCACTATCAGTGGGTACCAAACAGTATATTCACAGATTCCCAGTGACACCTATTATTTGGAGGACCACATAGTTGACCAAGAAAACATCTGCTGTCGCCACTACCATGGATTAACTCAGAAAATGCCACCAAAATGGCAGTAGAGTTAAGAAATCAACTGCTACTGCTATAAAACCAAATGCAAACTCTCTCTGTGACTTCCAACCTGTTTAGGTTAATCCCTAGACAGGTGGCAACCTTACTTAGAGTAAATTAACCACCCACTAATTGTACAAAAAAAGCTTCCTAGTAATTGACAGGAGCATAGTTAAATATGATTATGCCCCTTGGGAATATAAAATCTACAAAAAGTCCTTAGCGGTTCAGAGAATAGGGATGTACATAAACATAGACTTTAACAGAAAACAACTTAAAATAAATTTTAGGTATATAGTCTAATAAGTCTAATAAGGAGTTGAATCAGGCATCATAAGCTGGTAAATATAGAGATACTGTGAGAGGGAATTAAAGTACCCAGGACTGGATTTACCCAGAAGCTCTGTAACTTTAATCTTGTCTGGATTATTTTGGATGATTTTTCAACTAGATAATAAAAAGCAATTTCACTTAAGTGCTAAAGTCACAGAGTTTACCACAAGAGACCCTTCCATGTTCCATTTCCACCTCTCCACATGGGATTCACTTCTATCACTGGCTCATTCCTAGGAAAACGTGCTTCCCTCCAGTGTGTACAGAGTCCCCTAGGATAAAACCCCAAATTATTTTCCCTATTCTCACCACTCTTAAAAAGTGATCAACTTCGTGGAAATGTAGCAGGCAGTATTTCTATTACCTCATGTAAAAATGTGTAGGCATACCTTTTCCATTAAAAAAAAAAAAACAGAAATCATATGGAAATTGGCATTTCTAAAATAAAAACCCCCAAAAATCAAATCCATTGCCATGGACAGGGTAGAATGGCCCCACAGGATTTCCAAGGCTGCAAATCTTCACAGAAGCAGACTGCCTCATCTTTCTTTTGTAGAGCGGTTCATGGGTTCAAACCACTGGGTCTTACTTTTGATTAGCAGCCAAGTGTTTTAACCACTGCACCACCAGAGTTTCTTATTTCTAAAATAAGGGTTCCACTATTTCTAAAATCTTGTTTTTGTTGTTGTTGTTATATGCCACGAATCGACCTGACTCATAGCAAACCCCTCCTTGGGTTTCCAATATGGTATCATTATGGAAGCAGACTGCCCAACCTTCCTTCCGAGGAGTGGCTGGTGGGTTTTAACCACCAGCCTTCTGGTTAACAGTCAAGTGCCTTAGGCACTACACTACCAGAGCTTATTTCTAAAATAGTGTAATTAAAAAAGCTTTGAAATACCTATCATAAATAAGGTACATTATAAGCATATTGTATAAAATATATGACATGTTAAACATATTAATACTCTCTATAAAATATATGTAAGGTTACAAAATACGCTTTGGACCAACATCAAGGTTATCTGCTGTGACTTCCTATCAGCAGAGAAAAGGAGGCAGATGGAATTCTGGAACATGGGTAAGATAACATTCATGTCAAAAAAAAAAAAAAAAAGCAAAAATCCTTGTCCCCAAGCACATTAATGAAACAAGTGATAAGCTACAGGTCAAATTCCCTCTTCTACAATCAAAACTTATCAAGGGAACCCTTGAAAAGGGTGTGCATCTGTCATATGTTAATGACTTCAAGCCATTCACTGAACTTCTAAGTGTATAGAAAAACTTAAAAGCACTTCACAACTCCTTATGGGTATAATTAGCCTGTTGCAATTGTTAGCAATACTCAACCTGGGATTTTGAAAGGTCACTCCACTCTTTAAGATACCAAATTTGGAGTCACCACCCTTCTGGACAGATTAAGCACACCCTACAATTAGTATTCAGCTGCACCTGTTGCAAAGCTTCTTTCTTCGGTGATGTAAAAGGGGGTAGTCAACAACATTCTAAATTCTTGAGGGATTATTAGACATTGGAAACCACATGATGAACAAGTCTGATGTTTGCTATTGAGGTGATGGATGGTGGTCCCCCTGAACACACATAGAAGACAACTCAAGTGAATACAGGCAGCTCATCTACTTGACTCCCTCATCTCACGGCAGTCAATATGCAATTTTGCTATTTAACAGAATCAGATTTTTCATGACATATCTGAATATCTACAAGTAACAAAGAGAATGTAAAAAAGGAAAAAGAAAGAAAAACCTTGCAACTAATTAAAATAGCATTACTGATTTACTTTACTTACTAAAGTGTACATGGTGAAGGAAAAATACCACTTGTCACATGAAAAGAAAATCTTTCTGTTTTATAAAGTTTGTAGCTCAAATCCAAAATTCTCTCGTAACTGATTAATTCTTTACAAAAGTGCTCTACACATTTCATAAATTGGCTACAATATAAGATATCAATATAGATATTTAAAAGATATAACTGTTAGTGGAAATGTATTTAGGAAAAAGACATTAATTAAAAAAAAAACAGATTCACAAAGTTTGAGAAAGATTAATATAATTTAGTAAAACAATGGTTGGAAAAAATACAAACCCACTGCCACTGAGTCAATTCTGACTGATATCGACCTCCATTGGGTTTCCAAAGCTGTAAATCTTTACAGAAGTAGGTTGCCTCATCTTCCTCCCACAGAGTGGCTAATAGATTTGAACATCGACCTTCTGGTTAGCAGCCAAATGCCTTACCCACTGTGAGGTAGGTCTTAGAGCAGCAAACTGAGTTCTTCCTCTATCCTCTTTCCTGCCTATCTTGTTTCCTTCCTTTCTTTTTCTAATGAAAGAGAAGTACAGGGGACAAGCTTTGAAAGCCCCTGCTCTCTTTAAGCCATTTTAGTCACTAATATTTTCCACTACATCAGAAAAAAACAATTATTTGATAGCTGATACAGGTGATCACATTAAAGAAAAAAGAAATACCATGAAGTCTTTTTAATGATTTCATACTTGGTAAATCTATTAGGCAAAGTCTTTCATTATCACTACAGAACATAATATATCATCATACATATCTAAAAGCTTTTCCCTATACATAAAATTCCATGGAATTATACAAAATAGGGGGAAAAAACACTTGTTTTCCAAAAGAGGTTAACCTCACCACTGTTAAGTAGATTCACTTTCCTCTACATGTATTAAATCATAGACATATATTTTCAAAGGTCCATTGAAGTAATAATAAAGAGTTAATAAGTTAATGATACCAAAAGCAAGCCAAACTCACTGCCGTCAGGTTGATTCCAACTCACAGTGACCCTATAGGTCAGAGTAGAAGTGTCCCGTAGGGTTTCCAAGGCTATAATCTTTACGGAAGCAGACTGCCACATCCTTCTTCCTCAGAATGGCTGGTGAGTTTGAACCACTAACCATCCAGCTGGCTGCTGAACACTTAACCACTGAACCAACAGGGCTACTTAAATTAACAATAGAAGAGTTCAATCAGTGAGACTATTTCAAAATTCTCACTTAACTTGAACAAAGCCATCCAGACTTGCTTATATTCTTACTATTTCTGCTCCAAAAATATTTTCACCTGATATTTACTTTTTAAAAATATAAAAGACACTAAAGCAAATTATGAAATTCCAATTATTATTATTATTAGTTTTTGGTTTGCTGTTGGGTCTATACAGTAATCAAATTTAGAAAACTATAAATTATATTTAAATTTATTATTTACAAGCAATTAATTATAAAATGCAGCCAGGTGGCTTTCATTACATAAATTACTGTTAATGATAGAGACCTCATGCTGCTGCTGCTTTTAGCATTTGCATGTGTCAAGTGCATATAGCAGTGGGTAACTACCCTCTCCAGGGTGTATCTGATCACAAAAGCACAGGCGAGCTACCCAAGTTTGAGATCACACCCTTACTAGTCTGGATTCCAAATATTCTGAAGGTTTCAACAATGTTTGCCACAGGAACTTGTCTTATAATAACATTCCATCTAAACAGCTTTCAAAGCAGACACATAATCACTGAGCATCAAATGGTGTTTAACTACATTTAGCTACTTAAAGTCCTATCTATGATTTAAACATTACCAAAATAGTGTTTAATCAATTAGCATTCTAACCAAGATAATGATTAGATACTGTTGTCTCACAAATGCAGTCTTTTAAAATGATGTTTGACCTGTTTCTCTTCCTACCCCAGTTTTGCACTAAGGAAGCAGTAAGTCCCCTTTTAGTGTTCTGTCTCCCAATGGTCTTTTGTGGTGATTCTTCCAACTCTGCTCTAACTGTGACTGCCTTCCAAAACATGGACAATTTGACTTCCTTATTTTATACTGAAATCAAGCATGAGTTTAATTGTTACTTTGACTTAAACACAATTCTTGAATAAATAGAAAGTCTACACAAAACAGAGAGAAAATAAAAATGAAGAATGAATTTCATCCTATTTCAAAGCCTACCCATATTAGAGGTTTGAGTATCTCTACCCACTTCTACCACCATCACCAAATAAATAAATAAATAGAAGAAGAGAGATTTATTAAAATGCTTCTTAAACCGTAGGATGAAATTCTCAAACTAGTATGTTCTTCTTTTCTTACAAAAACCATCACTGAGAATCTCATCATGAGCTGCCTGTCTGGTATTCAAGGACTAGCTGTCCAGTTAACAGATTATCTAACCCTTCACTTTTCTTCCTCCCCTAAGATGTCTGCCTTTTAACAATTTCATCACTTATTAACAATCACCACAGAAGTGGGTAATGGAAACAGATTAAGATGAAAGGGAAGTGTCTTTAGACTCTTGGTAGCTAATCTACATTTGAGGAGCACAAGGAAAATGAAGGCAGGAAATAATGTCTAACAGTTAAGGAGAGTCTACACTTACTAAGAGTGAGGATAAAGTGACAAGATGGACTCTGCAACCAATAAACAAGAACTAATTTATTTAAATAGAATAAATTTTAGAACAATTTTTTTGGTCAAAGTAATCATTTGAGGAGGGGTTGGAGGTTGCACATTCACCACTAATGATGCTGCCTTTGCTGGAAATAGAACTTATCTTTAGGAATTACTTTAGAACCACTTTACAAGTTACACAAGAGAACCAACTTCACAACCACATCTCATTATTTACCAGATTAAAAAGTGGTTCCTGAGTATGGAAACAAATACATAACAAAGCATGCATTGTGACTGCATTGCTATACATGGCAAAATAACTATGTTTCCAGACTTGATGGTCACTCTGTAGCATCAGCCTTTATTTATCAAACCCAATGATGTTTGCCTCTCTCCAAACACCAGATCCATTTTCAACATGGGTCAGTCACCACTGAAGATATTGAAAAGATTGTGACACATGGTCTAAAAGCATTTGCAAAAAGAGAAGTCCCAAAAGCATTTTGCCTATCATTAGTATATGTGTTAAGTGGGTAATAATATCAGATCTAGCACATTCTTTTAATGAGTCATTACTTTGTAGTTGCAATATATGAGGGTTAAGAGAAAAGTTCAGCTATCTATGGATGTTAGAAGAAAGAAGTGGAAGAGAAAAGACAGAGGGGATAATAGCATGAAGGTGCTAGAAGACACACCTACCAAAACCATTAGCTCCCTCCAATAGGAAGCATTCACTTAGAGCACATCTGATTAAGAAGGAACATTATCTGAAAATTCATACTCTTTCCCTCATATTATCTTTCTCCCATGATAATTCTCCAAAATCTAACAAGATTTTGCATGTCTATCTAAACTAATCTAGGAACAATAGCTTTATTGCCATGTAAAGGGGGAGGGGGGAAAACTGAGAACTGCATATCATTTACAGCCTGAGTGTTTTGGTTTATGACACAAGCTAATGATTCAGTGATGCTCTGTGGTCAGATCATGTTTGTGATGGGCTTTCAGAGGGAAGTCTAGGGAAAGCCAGTCAGCAATGCTGTCTGTTTTTAAGATGCCGAAGGCACTACAGTAATAGAGCACATTGGCACCATGTTCCAGGCAGTATGTGAGGATTTTACTCAGCAGTTAAAAATTCTAGTCCCAGAGCAGGCCAAAACCAAAGGCCTAAAGTAACCAGTTAAGACAAAGCATCTTAACCTGAAGAGGGAGTTAGAGTTTCTGCTTTGGAAATCACCATATTTGACATATTATGGCAGGTTGAGAACATTAAAAGAAGTGTCCTCCAAAAAGCACATGAGCAGCTCAGCAGAGTGAATAAAACACCCTGTAGCTGCCCAGTTGAGAATCCCCAGAGGAGGAAGTTCACTGAGGTTTAAAATTTGAAGCAGGTCACTTCAGAACGTCCAGTTTTACAGAAATATCCATGCCAAAGATTATGGAGGAAACTTTTTGGAATGTCAGAGTTGGCAAGCATTGCACTAGTCTCCATCAGAATTATGTGAGATACTGCCTAGTATTATGAAAAAAAAAAGCCTAGACAAAAGACCAAACTGTGGTTATAGTAAAGTAATGTCTGCCTTGATTCCAGCCCCACAGTTTCGTACAGACATTCACACACCTCAAAGTAATTTTCACTCCAAATTGCAGTCATAGAGGGTAGAACATTTAAACATAGTACCTAGGGTCAACTCCTAATGAAACCCCCATTGATAAGGCCATTCTGAAAGAGAAACTACTCCTAAACATGGAATATCAGCACTCCATGATAATTTGTAGTTAAGTAAATGTTAAAAAGGACCTCATGATCAATTATGTCTGGGACATCATTGTAGTCTTGTTTCCTAAGAATAACAGAAAGAAATTACTTTGAACTATATGAGGTATATCTATTTACCATCTGCCAAAGAATAAGAGTCATAACCAGATTAGAGATAACAATTGAAATTGAAAAAAATAAAAAGACAAATATAAAAATAGATCTAATATTTTTTCTACAAAATGCTGAAACGTCAGGATTCATCTAGGATGAAGTTTCTTTCAGACAGTTTTACATCTATGTTATAAACCACTGAAAAGTATATTTAGATGGAAATCATGACACCAGTACTAGCTCTGTTGGTGTAAAATGGCACCACTGTTAATATCTTTGGCGTGTGGCTACAAATTTTTATACCACCACTAAAGTACTCAGTTAATATACAAATTTCCACTAAACCAAGCCATAAACAAATTTTAAACTGGACAGCTCTGTCTACTCCTTTATAATCTGTTACCTGGAAAAAAAAGCAGAAGGTCTCTCTAGCCACCTAATCACCATATCAATGACACATGCCACAAGAGAGAAGCACTAGTTTATTTGATTGATCATGGTAGATAAACTCCAAATAACAGAGAAATTAACAAATGCTTGACATTTGCTCAACATCCATTATTCTGACACTGCTTTCAGAATTTCAAAGCCTGGGAGTATGCTTAATCAACATTCATATTCCCCTGTGAGCTCCAGGCACCATATTGTACCCCGCCTTCATACTGATGAAAACTGCATATTGGCCATTTCCAAAATGTTCTGGGACTCCACACAGGGCCCCTTTTCTCTCTTGTTCCTGCTCTGCAGTTTTCTTTTAAACACTTTCAAGACAAAAGCATCTGCCAGTTTTTCTCTCTAGGGATGTATGCAAAATGAACTTAACAGTTTTAAGGCAGGAGTAACCCTCACATCTAAATTCATTCATAGGACAGAAAAGGGCCTAAGAGGCCTCTCTAGGGACAAAACCCTGCTGAAATTCTCCCCACACACAACACTGGGAGCTTTATAAAATCTAAGTCCAGACAATTTCCAATTCAAATGTCCAACATAGCATGACCTTTGTCAGATCTCTGAGCCCAAGATGCACCCATGATTTTTTATTCTAACCAGCACAGACATTAGACAGGGCACTACTGCTAAGCAGGAGGTTCAATATTTGCATGCTCTTCTATTGTGAAAATGTAACAGTGACAGCACTGTGTCAAATTCTTTTCCCTCTAGAACTTTAACTCCATAGGAGAGGCATGGCTGACAGATGACTCCCCAACATCTGTGTTATGTACACTGCACAGCTGAAGAGCCCCAGATCACCGTCAGGACATCTCGGAGATGACCTGCACCTTTCTTGTGCCTTCTTCTTATCCCTGCCCCCAACACATAAAATATATAGACACATAAACATCTCTAATACAAATACTCCAATTTCTAACAAAATGTAAAAATGGCAAGATAGATTAACATAATTTATAGTCATTAAGCTGTTCCTGTAGCAGCTCAACATATGTTGTATAAATGTCCTATACCGAATAATTTATCAGATCTGACACAGTGCACATCATATTGTTCTATTTAATACATTACTAAAATTTCATGGATGAAGCATCACTTCTGAAAGCAAAGAGAAAGCACTACAAAATATTTATTCATCTCCCATGATTTATTTTGATTACCCTTAGAGCTACATGATAAAGTAGAACTCACAAAATCACAAGGTTAAGGTTTACACAGCCATTGCTTCTTATACTAAAATGTAACAAATGGCTTTATGCCTGTACTCTATTTTATTTTCATTTAGTGTTAAGTACAACACTACACTAAGCACTTAGCTGCCTACTGAATATTTTAATATTTTTAAATAAGACTTAAACGTTTTGACCCAGAGTATGAGAGCTTAAGAAACTATCAGAGGAAAGAACAACAAGCCCATTGTATGGTACTTGAGAGAACAATACTGGCCAAAAAGAATGAACATGTCTCTTAAGTTATCTTCTTCTCAAAAGAGGTGATAAAGATAAGCACTGGCTCCATCAGTAAGTTAGCAAGAATGTAGTAAATGCATAAAGGGGCCACAATCCAATGTAAGTTAGGCACTAAAGTCAGTAGCTGGAAGATAAAGTCACAACAAACACACAGCTCCTATCATCAAGGAATTCACAGTCAAGTAGGAAGCAAAACAAAGGAATGTATGCATTCCATATGGAAAAGTAAAAGGAAGTACAGTGGTCAAAGTGAAAAAAAACGAACAGTAGATTTAAACTAAAATTGAAGAGACAAGAAAAGGAAGGATGGAAAGAGGAAGGGATGGAAAGAATGAGAGAAGAAGGAAAGTAATGAGGGAGAAAGGGCAGAAATTAATCAGACATTGGCAGTTAACAATTCTTTTCATCAGTTTAAGATGTTTTATCTGGTTGCAAGCCTCCTAGACAAAAAAGATGGGATAGGAAGGAAGGTAAATATATATATGTATATATATATATATGTGTGTTATTGTTGTTATTGTTATGTGCCGTCCAGTCAGACCTGACTCATAGAGACCTCTCCTTGGGTTTCCGAGGCAGTATCACTACAGAAGTAGATTGCCCCATCTTCCTTCCAAGGAGTGGCTGGTGAGCTTGAACTGGCAGCCTTCTGGTTAGCAGTCAAGTGCCTTAGGCACTGTGTTAGCAGTCAAGTGCCTTAGGTACTGTGTTACCAGAGCTCCCGTGTATATATATATGTATATGTGTACATATATGTGTGTGTGTGTGTGTGTGTATCAGGAATAGTAGATGAGAGCCCAGAAAAGGTAGAAAAAGTCAGTATAGCTTTTCAAGAAATACATGAATGTTTGTTGGCCTCATATTTTTTTGATAGAACCATTAAAAACTTCATCAGATCTAGTACCCTTGGGAAATGATACTAAGGATAAAAAAAAAGTTTCAATTGCTAATAAAACAATTTGTTTAAAATACCACAAAGATAAAGGAATGATATTTCCCAAGAACTGTTTCGTTTCCATTTGTGAGTGATAAAGTAAATGAGAATTGTCCCAAAGTATTTATTTACAAAGTAAAAATCTTCACTCAAAGATGCCCTATATGTTTCAAGTGTAGACACTCAGTGCAGAAGCAAGGCTTCAGCTTCTCAAAAACTTGACCTTACTATGGTGCGACTGGAGGGCTAGTAGTCAATGAGATACTTCATAGGGAGCAAGAAAACCATGAAGCCATATTACATGGTATTCCAATTGCCAGTCAGCAGAGTGACTTTAGATGAATAACAGGTTACTGTAAAAATACTGAAGGTTCTATCATCCTGTACCCTCAGAGAGGAAAGATAAAGACGATGAAGTCAAATAGAGTTCAATATAAAAACAGTAAAGTTCTAATCTCCTAAGGAAAAGAACTGAAAATAGGAAAATAATCTTGCTCAGTTTAATGCACAGGAATAATGGTACTTGAAAAGTCCTCAGTTAAGAACAATTTAACCTTTGTAGCTTTATGTCAGAACAAAACCACTTCAAGCAAAATGAAGGGCTTATATGAAAATGAGCTCTAGCTTGAACAGATAGCTTTAAGAGTTGATATGGTGGTGGGCAAGTTGTGCATCAAGAAAATTCAACAGGAGTTAATTGAGAACATTGAAGAAAAGAACAAGTTTGAATGTTACAAATTCGTGCTGGAACCCCTATCATCACCATCACTCTGGCATTTTATTTCTAGACAAGAAATATATTTTACCTTTCAGAGATTATTTTCTGGTTACAAGCCAACCATTATGAACCTTTCAGTGAATCACTGAATAGGGCACTTAAAGGGATAAACAATTATAAAAATAACTCTGTCATAGGCACATACATTTTATTTTATTTAGTGATGTAATAAGCTTAGAGGCATATATCAGGTCCAAAATGGTCTTGGCCATTAATTTAAGCAATAAATCATAGGTCTTGCCAACAATGACGGCAAACAGATGCTAACAAGGAAATGTATTATTTAATATTGCCATGTGTTATAAAAATGTAAGTGTGTTTAAGACATGTCTTAAATTTTTATAATAATATGCATTTAATACATTACTGTTTTGACACATGCAGGAATCAGATTTATAGGCCCTATTCTGTAGCTTCTTCTTCTGTGAACATGAGAGCATATCCTGGATTTTTTTAAACAAGAGGGGAAACCTTTAAAGTGCATGCTTGCAACAATATCTAATTGGTTGTCTTGCTGTTTTGTAGTAAATAATGTCAGCACTGAAACTCATTAAAAGAATGCATCTACAGTTTGCCTGAATATAAAAATAGAACATTTTAAAATGTTCTAAGAAAATATAAGAACACTTCTAAGTCCACCACCTAGTTTTTTTCACCCTCATTTGAATCTGTACTACATGTTACCAGACAAAAAGTATACTAAATTGATTAGTGAGTAAAGTTCAATACTCCAAGATTTGGAAGTAAATAGCTAAGAAAAACCCTATTTTGCATCTTCATGCAAAGATACTAAGAATGAAACATTATCTCCCAACATAAAACAATTTCAGATTGAGTCTCTCTATCTAAATTATGCCAAACCATAATATTTCCTCTCAGAGCAGTGGGTTTACATCCATTTACCAGCAGGAAGGTTGGGCAATCTACTTCTGTAGTGATTCCACCTTGGAAATTCAAGGAGGGGTCGCTATGAGTAGGGGCCGACTCAATGGCAAATAACAACAATAACTATCAACAGGGCCTCCCAGGGAAAGCACTGACAAATGAAGGGAAGTAAGGGCTATGAACCTAATCCAAAATCTTTTTAAAAATGAGTTTTGTTTTGTTTTTAACAGCAAAAAGATACTGACTCTTGGCTAAAGGCATCTTTGGTTTGCACATTATTTTGTCTAAGTTTCCTTTTCAATCAGCCCTCCTAACTGCCAGCATGGTCTTCTCCCGTCTTGTGCAGCCAAGAGTCCGTGCTTTAAACACTTGAGGAAGCAGTGCTTGGAGTATGGAAACTAAATTTTCTTCATTAAATCTACTGAAGCAGATATTAAAAATGCATTTAATATACTGGCGATGGTCGGTGGGCACCGCTGACTGTGACAGACCAGTTACTGATGATGTGCCGTCAGATGGCCTTCTCAGCAGGTGCTTGGGTCTCAGGCTGCTGAAGGACAGCGATATCTTCCCTTGTGTGTAAGCTCTATTCATCTCCCAAGTATTTACTAAATCACAGGCCTCTGCACACATAGCCCATGTTTCAGCGCATGCTAACAAATGATGGATGGCCTCGTCAATTCGTTATGTCCTGAAAGCATGGTTTCCTGCCATTCCAATCATCAAACCTCAGTGCTTCAGAGCTGATCAGTCCTGGAGAATATATTTTGCAGGCTCGATTAAAAGAGTAGAAGTTCTTTCCATTAGAGTCTCTGACATGCTCCCCCAACTGTGTGTTGTTTCAACCAATTATTTGGGCAAAATATTCAATAAGGGTTCAGACCATACTCTACAGGCATTTTTTTTGCCCCCGATATCTGCTAAACTGTAATTTTATTTATGCCAAAACAGTCTAGGTAACTGATAGTAAAATTTATGTTTTAAAATAACTTTCCCTCTCTGTACAGCAAGCAAAACCTTAACAACATATTATATCATCATACCATATCATATTGTATTATAATGTAAATGTTTTAGCAAATGCATTTTAAAGGAACTTCCAAGGGAATAGCCATTCTGTAAATCATCTAAACCCTTTAAGATAATAACTCATAAGAGTTCTCTCAATTATAATCTAGATAAAGGTACAAACAACTTAAAAATTATCCTGAAAGTTCCAAAGACAGATAACAAAACTTTGGCTTATGAAGAAATAAACCTTTTAAAACATGTATTTTCAATTCCAAGGTTATATATGTCAGTTGTCTTTTCTATAAGCCATAAGAGCATTTTTATTTTTAGCTATAGCGTATCTATGGAACAGAAAATAATAGCACAGCACACTCATACTCTTCACTCAGAAATAGTAAACTTTGTAAACATAGACTGACCAAAACTAAACAGACAGCTTAGCTTTGAGGAAGTGGGGTGGCATTAAAAAGCCAAACAACTTGCTATAAATAAGCTTCTGGAAATGTTAAAAATTTAAAAGGGGGGGGGGCAGACTCCCATTTAGCCAATAGCTTGGTAGGTTTTGATATACCTATAATCAGCATAAACTCCACCACTCTGACCTGCCATTCACCTCAACCTTGACCTCGAGATTAAGCTCACTTTTATTGCATACAAAGGTCACCTGTATTAGGTCAAAATTCAAAGTCTCTTGTCAGAAAAGGTTGATATATTCCAACCTTTCCTTCTCCATGCATCAAATTTTTCATGGTAAAGTCATATTCAGCAGACAGTATATTCAGCAATTTATTGTGCCATTGTAATACAGCGAAGAATACAATTGGCCAAAAAGCTAGCACATGAATAAAATATTTTTCATGACAATGCACCAATCTAGACTTCTTACAAACCTCTAATAGATGAAATAAAACTAACCAAGTCTTGTTTTCACACTTCAGAGGAGTTACGTGATAAATTATTGCCCCCAGAATACAACCTAAAGTTTAATTATGAGTTTGATTTCTATGGTCTCTGGATTACAAGAAACATTTTGTTTTTTCCTATAGAGTGGCATTGAAATTTTTAACAATAACAACAACAAAAATACAAAGATCTCTAAACAGTTTTAATATTTTGACTCAAATCTAAGAAACTTAAGGAAAGTAAACCCAAGAGTCTAAACCCAAGAGTCTCTCATTGCCCTAGAACCTGGAGAAGACACGCTCCATGATAATAAAATAGAAAGGAAGAGGGAGAGTTACTACTGTGCCCAGCTCATTATTATTGCAATTATATGATCAGTAGAACTGTAGAAATAAGATAAATTAAAGAAAATCTTTGCAGGCAACATTCTAGAATACAATGCAATTAATAATAATAATAATAAAGAGCCTTAAGGAGAAATAAATCTATTTTCTTTAAAAAAGTTTATTCAACCTCTTTGAATTTACCATAACATCATTTCATAATCAGTATTAGTTCTGTGAATACATTTTAAGATTGTTTAAAAAACACTTATTCTTATATATGGAAGGAAACTTTCTTTGTTGCTTACTAGGGGTGGGAGGGGAAAGGAGGGAACACTGCAAAAAATAAAATAAAATGATCATTCTGAAAAAAAGATAAAATGAAAAAAAAGCACTTGTACTTCAAATATGATTAATCTCTATATTAAATAGTAAAATCAGTTTACACATGCTTGTGCTGGTCTGGGGTATCCTACAAAAATCTCTGTATCCTGAAAGACTTAGACTGACATAATTATTGGACTCAATCTACTTCCTGGTGGGCAGAACCTTGATTCCAAAATCAGTATGCACCCACATCATTCATAAATTCATAACCACCTTCTTATCAAATTAAGGCAAGAAAGGTAAACAGATTCTAGAACACTGAGGGGAAAGGTGCATTTGAGAAAATTTAGTAGATGAGAAAATAAAAACTAAGTTCTCAGATTTCAACATTCCCTTTTATTCTTAGGCAGAGATCATCTTGGTTGTCAGGATCACCATACTTACTAAAACTGGTTTTCTATCACACTGGGAATAAAAGAAGGATACTTTGGAAAGCTAGAAAATAAAGGCCCAGTTGTAGGCAAAATTTTTCTAGCACTAATATCCTGAGTCCAATTATTATAACCATACATAAAATTGTAATTAGCATCCTTGAATAAATAACAGTAGAAACAGCAGCAGCTAAAACGTGATCAGCACAGCACCAGGACCTGTGCTAACCATTTTATATGTACTATCTCATTCATGAGGAGCTCTGGTAGTGTAGTGCCTAAGGCATTTGACTGCTAACCAGAAGCCTGGCGGTTCAAACCCACCAGCCACTCCTTGGAAGGAAGATGGGGCAATCTACTTTCGTAGTGATACTGACTTGGAAACCCAAGGAGGAATCGCTATGAGTTGGGTCCGACTAGATGGCACACAACAACAACAAACAACATTTCATTCATGGAGCTCTGGTGGCATAGTGCCTAAGGCCCTTGACTGCTAACCAGAAGGTTGGCAGTTCAAACCCACCAGCTACTCTGCAAAGGAAGACTGGGCAATCTAATTCAGTAAAGATTTACTGCCTGGAAAACCTAAAGGGGGTCACTATGAGTGGGATTGACTCGAAGGAAGTGAGTTTGGCTTTTTTTTATCTCATTCATGGCCCCTAGATGGTGCAAATGGTTAGAGCTCAACTACTAAGCTAACGGTTGGTATTAAACCCACCCAAAGAGAGACCTGGTGATCTGCTGCCACAAAGATTACAGCCAAGAAAACCCTAGGGAGTAGTTTTAGTCTGTAACGCACGTGGTCGCCAGGAGTCAAAACTGATTCCATGGCAATTTTTTTTTTTTTTAAATCTCATTTTAAGTTCATAACAACCTGGTTTTATGAAAGGACAATGAGGCACCAAAGGTTAAGATGTTGTTGCTGTTGTTGTTGCTATTTGCCATCGAGTCGGCCCGACTCATAGCGACCCCTCCTTGGGTTTCCGAGGCAGTAACACTACGGAAGTAGGAATGCCCAACCTTCCTTCCAAGGAGTGGCTGGTGGGTTTGAACTGCCAGCCTTCTGGTTTTAAACAACAAGTAAGTCATGAAGCTAAAATTCACTTCTATTTCCCATCTAATACTGTTAAATGCATTTTCCATTTAAGTTTTGGCTATATATTATATTATATCACTGATAACTTTAAATGTAGGAAAGAAATATTGACAAAAAATATGTGATAATTGAATCTTTAAAAGCCATATTAAATTGTAATCAATTGGGTATCTTCCCATTGTTTTTAATTATAGCAGAGTTGTGTTGTTGTTATGTGCCCTCGAGTCGGACCGACTCATAGCGACCCCTCCTTGGGTTTCTGAGGCAGTATCACTACAGAAGTAGATTGCCCCATCTTCCTTCCCAGGAGTGGCTGGTGGGTTTGAACCACCAGGCTTCTGGTTAGTAGTCAAGTGCCTTAGACACTATGCTACCAGAGATGTTTTGTTTTTTATGCTAGAGAACTGCCATTTGAATGTGTTAACACCTAAACTTAAAGTTTCTCTAGAAACTTTAATTGTTGACCTGGTGAATCCTCTGGTATTCCACTGGAGCATTTCCGAATTCCTACAGAGTGCAGAATCATTGTAATGTCCTTGAATATAGTAATGTTGTTGTTAGGTGCCAACAAGATGACTCCGACTGACTCATGTACAACGAAACACAGTATGGTCCTGCACCAGCCTCATGATACTTGCTATACCTGAGCCCATCATTGCAGCCACTGGGTCAATACATCTTGAGGGTCTTCCCCTTTTTCATTGACCCTCTACTTTACCAAGCATGATTTTCCTCTCCAGGGAATGGTCCCTTCTGACAACAGGACCAAAGTAGGTTAGACCAAGTCCAGCCATTGCCACTTCCAAGGAGCATTCTGGCTGCACTGCTTCCAGGACAAATTTGTTAGTTTTTCTGGCAGTCCATGGTACTTTCAGTATTCTTCACCAACACCAACTCAAAAGCATCAACTCTTCTTTGGTTTTCCATGTATATAAGGTTATTGAAAATACCATGGCTTGGGTTAGGTGCACCTCAGTCTTCAAAGAGACATCTTTGCTCTTCAGCACTTGAAAGAGGTCTTTTGCAGCAGATTTGCCCAGTGCAATACATCATCTGATGTCGACTGCTGCTTCCATTGGTGTTGATTGTGGAAACAAGTAATATGAAGTCTTGGACAACTTCAATCTTTTCTCCATTTATCACGATGTTGCTTATTGGTCCAGTTGTGAGGATTTTCATTTCTTTATGTTGAGGTGTAATCCATAGTACAGACTGTAGTCTTTTATCTTCATCAGTAAAAGCTTCAAGTCATCTTCACTTTCAGCAAGCAGGGTTGTGTCATCTGCCTATCACAGGTTGTTAAAGAGTCTTCTTCCAATCCTGATGCCACATTCTTCTTCATATGGTTGCACTTTTTGGATTATTTGCTCAGCATACAGATTGAATATGTATGGTGAAAGAATACAATGCTGACCCACTCCCTTCCTCATTTTAAACCATGCAGTATCCCCTTGTTCTGTTTGAACAACAGCCTCGTGGTCTATGTGCAGGTTTTTCATGAGCACAATTAAGTGTTCCATAATTTCTGTTCTTCTCATTTTTATCCGTAATTTGCTATGATCCACACAGTCAAATGTTTTTACATAGTGAATAAAACACAAGTAAACACCTTTCTGGTATGCTTTGCTTTCAGCCAAGATCCACCTGACATCAGCAATGATATCCCTTGTTCCACATCCTCTTCTCAATCCAGCTTGTATTTCTGAAAGTTTCCCATAAATATACTGCTGCAACCATTTTTGAATTATCTTCAGCAAAATTTTACTCGCATGCGATATTAATGATATTGTTTGAAATTTTCCACAATCTGTTGGATCACCTTTCTTTCGAATGGGTACAAATATGGATCTCTTCCAGTCAGCTGGCCAGGTAGCTGTCTTCCAAATTTCTTGGCATAGACGAATAAGTGCCTCCAGCACAGCATCTGTTTGTTAAAGCATCTCAATGGGCATTCTATCAATTCCTGGAGACTTATTTTTCACCAGTTCTTTCAGTGCACTATTGACTTCTTCCTTCAATACCACTCATTCTTGATCATATGCCACCTCCTAAAATAGATGAACAGTGACCAATTCTTTTTAGTACAGTGACTATGTATTCCTTCCATCTTCTTTTGATGTTTCCTTGATCATTCAATATACTGCCCATAGAATCTTTCAATATTGCAACTCAAGGCTTGCATTTTTCTTCAGTTCTTTCAGCTTGAGAAATGCTGAGTATGTTCTTCCCTTTGGCTTTCCTACCTCCAGGTCCTTTGCACATTTCATAATAATAACTGACTTTGCCTTCTTAAGCTCCTCTTTGAAATCTTCTGTTCAGCTCTTTTATCTTGTCATTTTTTCCATTCACTTTAGCTGGTCTTCATTCAAGAGCAAGTTTCAGAGTCTCTTCTGACATCCATTTTGGTCTTTTCTTCCTTTCCTATCTTTCTAATTACCTTTTGTTTTCCTCATGGACGACGTTCTTGATGTTATCCCACAATTTGTGTGGTTTTCAGTCATTGGTGTTCAATGCATCAAATCTATTCTTCAGATGGTCTCTAAATTCAGGTGGGATATATAGAAGGTCATATTTTGACTCTCGTGGACTTGTTCTAATTGTCTTCATCTTCAACTGGAACTTGCTTATGAACAGTTGATGGTCTGTTCCACAGTTAGCTTCTGGCCTTGCTTTGGCTGAAGATATTGAGCTTCTCCATCATCTCTTTCCACAGACATAGTCAATCTGATTCTTGTGTATGCCATCTGGTGAGGTCCACATGTATAATCCCTGCTTATGTTGTTGATAAAGGCATTTGCAAAGAATAAGTAATTGGTTTTACAAAATTCCATGAAGCAAACTTCAGTTTCATTTCTATCACCAAGGCCATATTGTCCAATTATTGGTAATTCTTCTTTGCTTCCAACTTTTGCATTCCAATCACCAGTAATAATCAATACATCTTGATTGCGTGTTCGGTCAATTCTTCAGTTCTTTCAGCTTGAGAAATGGTCAAACTGCAGAATTTGGTAAAAATCTTCAATTTCCTCATCTTTGGCTTTGGTTTTTGGTGTGTAAGTTTCAATAATAGTAGTATTAATTGGTCTTCCTTGTAGGTATATGAATACTATCCTATCACTGACAGCGTTGTACTTCAGGACAGATTGTGAAACATTCTTTGTGACGATGAATACCATGCCATTCCTCTTCAATCTGCCATTCCTGGCATAGTAAATCATATGATTGTCTGATTCAAAATGGCTAAAACCAGTTCTTTTCAACTAGGATATTGATCTTTATGTGTTCCATTTCATTTTTGACAACTTCCAATTTTCCTAGAGTCATACTTCATACATTCCATGTTCTAATCATTAATGGATGTTTGCAGCTGTTTCTTCTCAGTTTGAGTCATGCCACTTCAGCAAATGGAGGTCCCAAAAGCTTTACTCCATCCACATCATTTAGGTCAACTCTATTTTAAGGAGACAGTTCTTCCCCACTCATATTTTGAGTGCCTTCCAACCTCTCAGAGGGGCTCATCTTCTGGCACTATATAAGAAAATGTTTCAGGGCTCCTGTAATATATGAGACAGTGTTTCACTGCTATTCATAAGGTTTTCAGTGTCCAATTCTTTGAGAAGTGGATGGCCCTTCCCTCTTTCAAGTCTACCTTTGTCTGGAAGCTCCACTGGAACCTGTCCACCATGGGTGACCCTGCTGGTATTTGAAATACCAGAGGCATAGCCTCCAGCCTCACAGCAACATGCAAGCCACCACTATTTTGAAAGGAATTAATTTTCCCAAATGTGACATGTCTATGTGGCTTTAAAAAATATAACCATGCAGCATTTTCTTCAGGTCAGTTCAATCAAATTATGATTTGAAAACATAGCACAATCGTTACAATATACTAGGCATTGCTAAAGTTCAAGACTAGAACAAGATCCTAATCTTACTCCCATAGTAAGTGCAGTGGGGAAAAATTATTTAACCCTTCTTTAAATGAGACAAAAAAGGAGAAAGCCCAACATAAGCCCAAAAATCACAAAAATATAAGTATAAGTGATATAGATGGAAGTATTTTGAACCCTTTTCAGGAAAGAAGCTATAAAATTCAAAACAAATTTAGTAAAGAAAATTCTATGACAGACATGCCACAGGGTTCTAACATGTACTGCGAAAGTCTCAAATGAGTGCCTTTAGTCAGAAGTGTGGAGGAAAAGTTAACATCTGCCTTTTATGATCAAAGCACTCAGCTGCTAACCAAAAGGTTGGAGGTTCAAGTTCACCCAGAGGCACCTCAGAAGAAAGGTCTGATATCTAATTCCAAAAATAAATCAACCATTGAAAACTCCCTGGAACACAGTTCTCCTCTGACACATATGGGATCACTGTGAGTCAGGATCAACTCAGTAAGTGGCTTGTAGTAGTGGTAGTGGTGATGGGGGGTGGGGGCCTAGAGGACCCAGGTGTATAGTATTTGCTAATTTCCGTGGTGTAAATATTCTCACTGTGGCTGATTTTAAGCTACTAATAAAAGGTCACGGATTGTAAAGTTGGAAAAAGAAGCACACAATTGGCAAGCTAGAAAGAGCTAGCTCCAGCACCCTACTAGCTGTGGGCCAAATTCAGCCCTCAGATTCACTCTGTTTGCCCAAGAAAATGTTGGCTTATATGGTGTTTTTAAAATTCAAGCAAACTGATAAGATTTAAAACTCAGGATATTTTATTTAAAAAAAAAAATCTGGAGCTGCATTCTAAAGAGTCTACTCCTCAAAGAACTTCTAGGCTCTAGCAGCTCTGGGCCTACATTCCTGTGTGGCAAAGGCTGGTGTAAAGTGGCAGGTGCTGTGTTAGTGTGCATACGTGTGCTTTCACTTTCCCACAGTCCCAAACAGGCCCACTTCATTCATTCACTCACTTGTTCTTGGTATCTGCCCTGCCCCTGGTAAAATGGGAATCTGTAGTCTCCAGTGAAAGCCCACAGAACCAGAGTACATGTATCCAAGGCAAGTTTTGCCTCTAGATGTAGAACTGTGGTGAAATCACTGGATAGTGCTCTTCCCTCAGTTTCTGTGTCTATAAAATTAACCAATTAGACTAGATGATCAGTAACTGCTACTTCAGTCCAACACCGGCTCAGCTGTATAAATCAGTGAATCTGAAATAATAAGAAAGACATGCATGTCCATCTGAACAGTTTTTGTGATCTGCATATGAAGAATTCCAGACATGCCCACCAATGGGAAAATAAAAATTTGAAATGTTACAAATTTGAGGTTAAATAAATTTAATCTTATTTATTTCAGTTGCTTCAGGTAATAAGAATCTAGATAATTTTAACTTTCTCAGTTATGAAGTGATGTTTTTGAGCTATTTTTTACATATAGACTGTAAGAGTCAGTAGGATTTTTAATACTATACAACTAAGAGTCTGTCTTATATCTCCAGTCCATTTACTATCTTAGCTAAATGGGGCTTGAAGTGTAAGTTAATTTCAAATTTTATTAGCTTTTCCTACCAATATTATCAGCAAAAGCAAACAGCAGTGTAATATAACTTAAGCCAAAAAAAAAAAAAAAAAAAAAATTGATATCAGCTTGAGAGAATTATAGATAGAAATTAAAAATGGAAAAGAATAAAGTGACAGTCTAATTTAATGTGTGACTGTAGAAAGACTTTTAAATGATGCTTTACTTATCCAGGTCCCATCTGCAATGGGCAACATATACAAAGAGCCTTATTCCCCCTACAAGTCTCAAACATCATCTTAGAAGTGATGCAGTCTTAGAAAGCTAAGGTATAAGTGTCACAGGCATGAACAACAAACCACAAAAAGGTTCTACTCTGCATTGTCCATTCATCCTAAAGCTTGAATGAAGTGCCTATAGCCTTCCTATGTTAAACATTCCTAGTTCTATGGTGTTTGATCACAAATATCTACAAAAAACAGTAATTTAGAAACTTGCTGAGTGTAGATCTGAACTGTTCATAGTGCTAGACTGATATGAGAAAAAAATAAACTCACTGACTCCAAGTCAATTCCAACTCTCATTGGGTTTCCAAAGCTGTATATCTTTACGGAAGCAGACCATCTCATCTTTCTTCCACAGAGCAGCTGGTGGGTTTGAACCACTAAGCTTTTGGTTAGCAGCCAAATGCCTTAACCACTATATCACCAGAGCTCCTTTGATTTGAGAACCAAAAATCCAAATCAAACTCACTGCCATTGAGTTGGGTTTGACTCATAGCAACCCCTCTTTGGGTTTCTGAGGCAGTATCACTATTGTGTTGGATTGGGTTCTCTAGAGAAACACAAAAACCAGCAAAGTATATATATATATATTTATAGAGAGAGAAAGAGAGAGAGAGAGAAATTTATCTTAGATAAATGGCTCACAAGCGTGTAGAAGCCGACAAGTTCAAGTTGAAAAGTTCATCTCTGGAGGGGGATGGGGCCCAGGGCCGTCTGGCTTTCG
>NW_006921655.1:6858976-6953204 GCF_000298275.1 Orycteropus afer afer
GGCCGCTTAGAACGCAGTCATGTGATCCATCATGGGAACCACCACTCACAACTGGAGTCCAGCCAAGTTGACACATCTTCAACTATCACAACTATGGAAGTAGATTGCACAACCTTCTGAGGAGGAGGGGCTCGTGGGTTTGAGCCACCAGACTTCTGATTAGCAGTTAAATGCCTTAGGCACTACACCACCAGAGCTCCTTTGATTTGAGAAAGAGGCAAGTAAACTAGCCAGTAAATGAACTTTACCAAACACCTCCTTTCCAAAGCTTAGTAGACCTGTGCCATCCTATATAGTGGTAGCTGCAAATCTGAGGTTCTTTTACAGCCTTAAGTGATAACTCTTGTAAATAAAAAGGGTCTGCTAAACCTCCTACTTCCTAAAACAGGATAAATCAGGGTTTATGGCTCATGCCTTATTGGGTCTGGAGAAAAGGACAGGTCTTAATAGTAACTAAAACATTTTAAATTGAAAATAAATACATTCATTACATGGGGGGCAAACAGAGAGTGATGATACATCAGATATTTAAGTATCTGTCTTGGATATGACAAATGCTCACAGGAAAACCTCAGAACAAGGCTGGGCTTCGCAGAGAATTGCTTTGATTAGCAGGGACCAGCATATGACACAACTTTGCTTGCTGAAAAGTAAAGAGGACTTGAAGCACTTACTGATGAAGACTGAAGACTACAACCTTCAGGAGGGATTATACCTCAACATAAAGAAAACAAAAAGGCTCACAACTGGACCAATAAGAAATATCATGATAAATGGAGAAGAGATTGAAGTTGTCAAGAATTTCATGTTCTTGGATCCACAACCAATGCCCATGGAAGCAGCAGTCAAGACATCACACGATATATTGCATTGGGGAAATCTGGTGGAAAAGACCTCTTTAAAGTATTAAAGAGCAAAGAAGTCACTTCTAAGACTAAGGTGAACCTAACTCAAGCCATGGTCTTTTCAGTAGTCTCATATGCACGTATGAGTTGGATAGTGAATGAGGAAGACTGCAGAAGAATTTATTTTTGAATTGTGGTGTTAGCAAAGAATACTGAATGTACCATGGACTGCTAGAAGAACAAACAAATATGTTTTGGGGAAGTACAGCTGGAATGCTTCTTAGAAGTGAAAATGGCCAGACTTTGTCTTTTGTATTTTGATCATGTTGTCAGAAGGGACCAATCCCTAGAGAAGGATGTCATGCTTGATAAAGTACAGGGTCAGTGAAAAAGGGGAAGACCCTCAGTGAGATGGATTGACACACTGGTTGTGATGATGGGCTCAAGTATGGCAGCAATTGTGAGGACTGTGCGGCACTTGGCAGTATTTCATGTTGTTATGCATAGAGTAGCTAGGAGCTGACTCAACAGCACCTATCAACAATAAGCATATGCTCAAGGAAAGATCTAGTACTTACATATTTGACTGAACAACAATATCAAGATAGCTGAATTCACCTTACACTTATCTCTATGTATATTGCTTTCTCTCCTTCAAAATATTTATTCTTGTGAAGTTATTGCTCTAAGTTTTAGTTTTCAACTATTTTTGCCAGCTGGATTTCAAAACATAAAACACATAAGAGAGGGAATCTGAGACATTTTAGGAGCCCCTAGGTGGTGGAAATGGTTAAGCCCTTAACTTCTAAGCAAGAGATTGGTGGTTCTAACTCCTCCAGAGGCGCCTCAGAAGAAAGTCCTTGTGATCTGCTTTAAAAGGTCATAACCTTAAAAACCCTATGGAATAGTTCTACTCTGCACACGTGGGGTTGCCATGAGTTGGAATCAACACAATGACAGTGAGTTTGGTTATGGTCTGGTTACATCTTAACATTTTACTTTGTAAGGAAAACTGCAGAGTCCTCAAACCCAAACCTGGACCCACTGCCATCTACTTGGTTCTGACTCATAAGACACTATGGGACAGAATATAACTGCCCCATATGGTTTCCAAGCTGTAAATCTTTATGGAAGGAGATTGCCTCATCTTTCTCCTGTACAGCATCTGATGGGTTCAAACTGTCAATTTTTTGGTTAGTGGCCAGATGGCTTATTCCCTGCACCACAGATTCTTCAGATTGCTCAATAAGACCCTGTGTGCTTATCAGGTCACAGTACAGACATCACACCAGGTTGGGAAAAAAAAAAAAAATACACTATCCTAATGCCAGAAGGATCAGAAAAGATAGTCCCTCAGCCATGAGTCAGCACTTTTTCAAAAGAGACAACATGTTGACAACACCTGTTCCTTGGCATGAAGGGGGGAACCTTCGGTTACAAGGAAGAACTGTTAACTCCTAGATACGTTATCAAGATGCCTCCTATAAAGGCAGGGATGAAAAGAGAAAAGAAAAGAGAAAGCAAATATCAAGTCTCCCAAATGCCCAGGAAAGGGCAGGATTCATGAACAGCCCATTTGCCACCTCTCATAAATGGGACACAGATTGCTCTACCTACTTTCAAACCCATGGACCAAACCATCCAGGATCCAATTATCTGTCCTGTTCCTTAAGAAATGGAGACGTGTCATTCAGTAAGAAGCCCTACCCAGCATCTAGAACTGTGCTCTAGCTGACTATGAAAGCAATCTGATAGCAGAAAGGGGGAAGGAGAAACATACACTGAATCAAAAAATCAAAAATATCTCCCTTCAAAAGCCAATTGCAAATAAAATAAAGGGAAATTTGCTCTTTATCCCTCTTATGTACGATTTTCATACCAATGCATGACTTTCATATATTAAGGTCACTTTTTTCACTTATTCTGGAAAAGGATTCATATATTGCTTGTTTTGTCTTTAAGAAAAATTTAATCAATATGGCAAAAACTGCACAAAATGTGTAATAAAAACATAATGGCAAATTCAGTCAACATTTGTTGAAAGTCAAATAATAAAATATTATTACACTTATATTGAACCTTTTTCTCCTAGGGAAATATATAATTTCTCTTTATTGTACAAGCAAACATTCTAGGATGGGTTATTACTTAGTAGACTAACGTTTGATGCCTGAAAGTAGACTCAAAAATAAAGTCAATAATCTAATAAAATAAAAACTCCCCCAACACTATAAGAAATACAGTCAGTGTGTGGATTCCTCTCAGGATAATATTATCTGAGGTTTTCTTCAAATACTCCTTTGTAGGAATTCAAGCTCATCTTACTTTTATAGCTATACAAATCTGAAGAAACACAAACAGCTGATAAAGACTAAGCACTATTTTGAGGAAGGGGCCACACACTTAACAATATAACCTTCTAGAAGAGTCTGTTTAAACTTGACTGCTCACCAGAAGGCTGGCGGTTCAAACCCACCAGCTACTCCTCAGAAGGAAGGTTGGGCAATCCTACTTCTGTAGTGATACGGCCTCGGAAACCCAAGGAGGGGTCGCTATGAGTTGGGGCCGACTCGACGGCAAACAACAACAACAACAACAACCATACAGCATAAAAATAAAAGCCTGAAAATTTAAGAATAAAAAAATCATTTAAGAAGATTATTACTAAAGAAAATGCACAAAACAGCCATATTCTTTTGTACACATTCCAACCCACACTAATGGTCAATACAGGAAACACCAAGAGATAGCTTTCTTGATTATTGGAATTAATATTACTTTTAAAGGTCATGTAAATTAATTATATTTCATTCTCAAAACCATCAATAGAATTTCCAGTTCAATAAAAGACTGATTTCTTTTTCTCCTTTTATGAGCTATTTTCACTCATTATCCTGGAACTCAGGTCTACCACAACATTACCAGAAGTGTAGAAAATTGACCACAAATGGAGAACCAATTCTCAACTCAAATGAGAGAAACAAGGCCAGCAGGAACAATCTTCCAATTAATTAAACCAAACCCTACACTATTAATTATATCCTGCAATGTGCCATGATGTCTGTTAATAATAAGTAAGTCTAGATTAAAATTTAAAAAAAAAACGTTATTGCATAGCACAATGAAAGTTTTAAAGAAAATTTTTTTTTGTATCTGGGCCATAGTCAATAGAGTATGTGTTTGCAGCCATATAAGCCACTAATCCACACAAACATTTTTATTTTCTGCAAATCTATTGCCCTTTTTTTCAAGGCAAAATTGTAATTTATATGTTTCAAAGAGTTACTACTTAGACATCTCTTCTAATCTAGGCCAGTTATTCAATTCTAATAAAAACATTAACTATATTTACCATTCATTCAATACCAGGAACTCTATACTATGTTATATGCCTTATGTCACTCAATCCTCACCACAACAACCCTATAGAAGTAGAGATAATAGAGTGAGAGTCAGAGCCACACTGACTGGGTTTGAGTCCTGCTTGCTCCACTTCTTAGCTATGGGACTTTTTTACAGATGAGGAAACTGTGAATCAGACAAAAGAGACAGAGTCAAATCTTGCTCCAAGAATAAATTCTTATAGGAGGCATGAATGGTGAACATAAGACTCCCTATAGAAAAAGTGGACAGCTTAAAAATGCATGAAGGGGGAAATGTCATTGTTTGAAAAAAAGACTGTTGTAGACAATGGCAGCATCAAATAAAACAAAGCCACCCCAAAAAAATATAAAAGCTAAGAACAATTCTTGTGCTTATGCCAACCAAGTCCCTTTGCTACTCTACTCCCACCCAAATTGGACACCTAAGTCAGTCACCAAAACCTACTAAATTCGCCACTGGCAAACACAAAGTCTGAAGTAGAGCTAACCTAAACCAGTATCCAGGTAAAGATCTCAAGGAAACCAGTCAAGAATATTGACTTACACACAGGTAACCCAACCAAATGAATTTTTAACTAGAGCTTTTGAGGTTTTCCCAGGAAAAGGAATTGAAAAACCCTCATGTAAGTGAATAATCGCCTGTGATGTGACCTAAAAGTGGGAAGACAGCGGGAGAGGTTGTGGGCCATGACCAACATCGTGATGAGAAACAATCAAGGCACCATGAGAAATACCTGAGACACAATCTTTATGGGCAAACATATAGAAAGAGTAGAGACAATCTTGTGCTTTGTACCAAACAAATGATACTTATTTGCTTGGTATCAAGGGTTTAATTTATGATTTATTAAACTCGCTGCTGTTGAGTCGCTCCCAACTCATAATGACCCCTCCTTGGGTTTCCAAGGCAGTATCTCCACAGAAGTAGATTGCCCAGTGTTATAATGAGCAAATAACTAATATGTGGCAAGAGAATTTGGACAAAAGTTAATCATGTGCCAAAGAGCCTAGTCTAGCAGCAAAAGGATTTCCAACAAAGGTATATGTCCTCTACGAATCCTACTTAAAAAGCCATATTTGAGTTAACTGTTCAGTACACTTTCTGGTTTCTGATGTTCAATGATTCTAATAGCTTTATAGTTAATGGATGTGTCTTAACTCTTTTCTCAGACTGTAAACTACTGAAAATTAATTACTGTAGCATCTTTCTCTTTAAAAAAGAAAACAAACAAACACTGCCATAAATATAATGAACACCCAGTGAAGTATTATAGCCCAAATACTATAAGTGGCTGTTAAACTCTGCAAATACCAAGGAAAATCATAGGCTGACTGTAGGATGGATTGTTTCAGATGAAATAGTGGTAGTGGATGACGATGCATTGAAAAAGTGTCTGAAAGTCACCATCAGCCAAACATTAGCAGTACCTGTTTCATACAAAAATCACTGGTGGATGTTAAAAACAGTGAGAGAAAGTATGATGAGAAACAAGATATTTAGATAGCCTCAAAGCATATCCCAACACGATACTTACTAATTTCAAAGGGAAAAATAGTAGAATTACAGTGGTGGAACTTGGCAGACACCACCTTAACCAAGCGAATAAAGTTAACATCATCAGTAACAAGACAGATGACATCATGCACCCCTGACACAATGCACAGAGAAGGACACAACAACACTTCTGGAATATTCTTGCAAAAATTGCTTAACTTCAGATCAACGAATACCGATGGACATTCTATAAAATAAATTACTAAATCAGTGACATTGAGTCAATTCTGACTCATAGCGACCCTCATTGGGTTTCTAAGGCTAAATCTTTATGGAAGCAATGATATCATCTTCCTCCCACAGAGCAGCTGGTGGGTTTGAACCACTGACCTTCTGGTTAGCAGCCAAATATCTTACCCACTATGCCACCAAACTAAGTGCTAGTACTCTTCAAAAGTATCAAGGTCATGAAAGACAAAGGAAGAATAAGGAGCCATTACAAATTGGAAGAGACTAAGAAGACTTGACAAATAAATTCAATGAGTGATCCTGGAAAATGGACATTAGTGGTAAAAATGACATAATTTGAAAATGGTCTGTATATTAATTAAATGCATTGTGTTAACATTAACTTCCCGATTTTGACAGTCGTTCTATGGCTATGTAAGTGTTAACATCAGGGGAAGCTGAGTGAAGGGTTATTTGGAATTCTATGTAATATTTTTGCAACTTTTTTGTAAGTTTAAAATTATTTCAAAAAATATATATACATATGTTTTTTTTTAAAAAAAAATGACATCTAACCAAATATATATTTAGTGTTAAAATTAGTAAAATATAAATCACTTAAAAATAAATTTTTAAGTTAACTTAAGGCTGTATTTTGAAAAACTTAAAATATGCTACAAAATAAAAATTTCCTTTTTCTTTTCAGAATTATTTCAAGTAATAGTTACCATAGACCTGTACTGACCATGATCTTTATATCATTAAAAAAAAAAAAAAAAAAATGTTTTTTGTGTGTAATTTAGTATTGGCATTATTTAGTATTTTAGAATTGCACTTACCAATTGCATATTGTCATGCTCAGAAAAAAATTACTCAGCCACCTCAATCTTTAGTTTGAATATTTCAAAAGTTTCATAGATTTTAGAGAAGAAAAGCTTAAAAAAAAAAATACAGATATTTCAAGGTCATACAGAAAGGCAGTGAAAATCCTTATTTTGGGATCCAAAAGTTTCTAATTACGTGTCCAGTGAATTCTTATCTCTCATAGCTAATGACACCCTTAATTTACTACAGAGTACATTGATTTTAGATTTTTATAGAATGAAGGATAATATGATTTGATAATATACTATCAAATAATATTCTTCTAATTTCATTAGAAGTTTTCCTTCTTTTAACAGTATTATTGCAACCATCCCAATATTGAATATGGTTATACAATGTATATTATTAATCAATATACAATAATACATTTCAAGGAAAATAATTCTCTTGCTAATATTTCCTTACTATGAACTAGCCGTAGGTTCAGTGATGTGGAGATATTAATAATAACTATGCTGAAACTAGGTAATTTGCTTAATCATTGATTAATTTTGATAAATGATTACCATAACTTTGACTGGTGTCTTAAATTTACCTAAGCATTGGCTGGCAGGTCATGGGAGAAAAAGAGAAAAGTAAAAGTGGAATAAAATTTAAACTTGTATAACTCTAAGTAAGTAAAGAAATAGAGTTCATATGCCATCTGGGGAAATAGCTAAGAATTTTATCTCCTAAGAGGTCATACAAGAGGTCCTTTATCCTTTGGTGAATTATTCAGAGTTTAGGGATTGGCATATAAAGTACAAAAGTCATTGAAGCATTCCAAGAAATAAGTGGCAACACTGTATGTCTATATTTTTACATTTACTACCCTTTTGCATTTACTGCAGTCTGTAGCATGGATTATACCTCAGCATAAGGAAAACAAAATTCCTCACAGCTGAACCAGTAATCAGAATCACAATAATGGAGAAAAGATTTCATATTACTTGCATTTACAATCAACACCAATGGAAGCTCAGCATTCAAGAAATCAGACATTGTTTTGCACTGGGCAAATCTGCTGCAAAAGACGGCTTCAAAGTGCTGAAGAGCAAAGATGTCTCTGAACATTACAAAGTGCCTAACCCAAGCCATGGTATTTTCAATTGTCTCATATGCATGTGAAAGCTGGACAATGAATAAGGAAGACTGAAGAAGAAATGATATTTTGAATTGTGGTGTTGGTGAAGAATACTGAAAGTACCATGGACTGCCAGAAAAATGAACAAATCTGTCCTGGAAGAAGTGCAGTCAGAATGCTTCTGGAAGCAAGAATGGCCATATTTCATCTCACCTACTTTGGTCATGTTGTCAGAAGGAACCATTCTCTAGAGATGGATTTCATGCTTGGTAAAGTGGAGGGTCAGCAAAAAAGGGGAAGACCCTCAATGAGATGGATTGACCTAGTGGCTACAATAATGGGCTCAGGTATATATATAGCAGGAGCTCTGGTAGCATAGTGGCTAAGACAGTTGCCTGCTAACCAGACGGCTGGTGGTTCAAACCCCCAGCCACTCCTCGGAAGGAAGGTTGGGCAATCCTACTTCCGTAGTGATACTGCCTTAGAAACCCAAGGAGGGGTCGCTATGAGTCGGGGCCGACTCGACGGCACATAACAACAACAACAACAACATATATATAGCAGGGATTGTGGGGCTGGCACAGGACCAAGAAGGGTTCTGTTCTGTTGTACATAGGGTCTCCATAAGTTGGAGCTGACTTGACGGTGCCTAACAACAAAAACAGGGACTCATATAAGGTATTAGAAATCAAAAAGTCCTACTCCTTTGTTTTAAATTGAAGGATCTCAGACTATAGCCATTAGGAGGAATGACCAGGTTCAATGTAGGGACCTGAAAAGACACAAATCTCTGATTTCAGTGAAAACAAAGAAGCCATGAAGGAGTGAGGCTAGCAGGGGAATCCACAGTTAAAGATAAAAATCAAGCTGGGGAAAAAAAAAGTAAGTTACATCTTCACTTTTCATTCTATCCTAAAATAAATTTCAATAAGAAGAAAGAATTAAGACTTCTTATGCTTGAGAAGGCATAAAAAAACCTAGAGGAAATTTTAGGTTACAGATTTACTTTTCATATCTTAGGAGAGCAAAGGCCTTTCTAAGCATAAAGGCAAAAATAATTTAATAGAGCTAAATATAAATGTTACACATATCACAAATACAACACTTAAAAAACAAAAAATGACAAATACCTGCAGTATGATATATAAAAGATGGATAACCTTAACACAGAGATCAATAAACAATAACAAATCAATAAACCTTAACAGCAAACCCTCCAACAGGAAATTAGGCAAAAGAGATCACGCAGGTAATTCAAAGAGAAGAAAATTAAATGGTCAATATGCATTTAGAAAAATGTCCAGTGTTATTATAATCATAAAACACAAATTGTGCAATGTCATTATTATCCCATCATATTAAATATTAAATAATGTCTCTCCTCAGTGCTGGCAAAAGTGCAAAGAAAGATACTCACTCCCCTGCCCTGCTGGCAATAGAATTTATATAAACTTTTAGATAGTACTTTGTCAATACACAATCAAAGTCCTTCAAAACATAAACACTCTTTGATTTCATCTATTGTTTCAAAGTGTGTCTAGAGGACCTGTAGAGTCCCTGAGACCATCTCAAGGGTCTATGAGGTCAAAACTTTTTTTTTCCTCCATAGTTACACATTATTTGCCTTTTTCCTTCGGTTGACATCTGTACTGCTGGTGCTAAACCAATGGCAGGTAAAACTGTTGGCTTTTGAGCCCAAGTCAAGGTAGGGACACCAAACTTTCCTAGTGGTCACTATATTCTTCACCACCACACACGGGGGGAGGGGGAGAATGTCAGCTGCACTTAAGATTCACTTATTAATTTTATGAAATCTCAGCCATTGAATATATACCCGTTTAATGTTCTATATGGCAAAATAGGAAGTAAGTAAAGCATAAAAAACTCACCAAACTCACTGCCATTAAGTCGGTTCCAATTCACAGTGACCCCCATTGGGTTTCCGAGGAGGTAAATCTTTATGGAAGAAGATTGCACCATCTTCTTCCCACGGAATGGGTGGTAGGTTTGTATCGCCAGCCTTCTGGTTAGCAGACAAATGCTTTAGGCACCATGCCACCAGAGCTCCTTAACATAAACATGTTGTTTGCCATCGAGTTGGACTGACTCATAGAGACCCCTCCTTGGGTTTCCGAGGCAGTAACACTATGGAAGTAGATTACCCAACCTTACTTCTGAGGAGTGGCTGGTGGGTTTGAACCACCTGCCTTCTGGTTAGCAGTCAGGTGCCTTAGGCACTATGCTACCAGAACTCCTTACTGCAAATGAAAGTATGAGGGTTGTTTCATAGAAAGCACTTGTGTGGATTTTTGAGAGCTGAACTAGCCGTGCTTTCCACGGAATACCATTTTACTTGAATGAATGACTCAGGAAGTATGATTGATCAGATCTGGGTATCTGGCAGACTGTATCAAAAAATAAACAAAGTGAGCCTGTCACTTCAAACAAAACAACCGATAGCATTTGTTGCCAATGATAAAATTTGAGCTTTCAAGGGAAATTTCAAATACTGGAAAACTCCTGTCACCATAAACTTGACAGCTTCAAATCTTACAGACTTTTCTGATGAGATCAGTAGTGCTATTAACAAATGTGATTTTTTGATATTGTACAATGAAAGGTGACAATATTTGGAAGATTTGCATAACTCATAACCAACAATTTCCAAATGAACAATGCATAATGATAACAGATCAGCACACATGGGTAAAAGATACCCTCAAAGTTCAAGACAGGCCAATGGATTGTAACGTAACAGGGTGAAAACTCCTTGATAGGTTTCAGATCCCACATTGCAATTAACCTTTAAGAAACAGCCACTTGTCAGGTTTTGTGTACTAACAAAAATATCCGTAATTACCTGAAAAGTCTATTAAATTACTCTTGCCTTTTCCAAGTATGTATCTGTCAGTGGCCACATTTTCTTATATACTTTAATCAAAACAACGTATCAACAGGTTGAATGCAGAAGCAGATACGTCTTCTAGTAAGGCAGACAGTAGTAAGATTTGCAAAAATATAAAATAATACCATTTTCTCACTCTTTTTTGAAATTGTGGTTATTTTCATAAAAGTATGTTAACATGTAATGGCGTTAATTTGTTTTAATAAACTAATAAATATTTTTTAAAATTTCTCAGTTTTAATTTATATTTTGGCAAATATTAACAGATATAATCCATATACATGAAAGTTCTTTAAAGTCCTCAATATTTTTTTTAGAGTATAAAGAGATCTAAAGAACAAAAAGTCTGAAAACTGCTGATATGGTTATTTTCAACCTCTGGGAATCTGAACTAAGAAAATCAGTTAAGACTTGGCATTATATATGTGCAAAAGTAAATTATATATCCATAAATAAATAAATAAGCCTTTGTTGCGCAACAATAAGAAATGGAGAAATAAATGATGGTATATCCTGAATATTATTGGTTATTCTAAACAAATTCCAAAGAATTTTAAAGAAATGCTCACAGTATGCTCAATAACAGCAACAAAAAAAGGAGATGAACAAGCTATACTGACAGAAAAAGTCTTGTACTAAAAACAAAGTTCTAAAAGAAATATATAAAATGTTAACAGAACTTTCAGTATTTGGATTTTTTTGGAACTCAACATATGTGACTGCCACCCACACAAAAAAATTACTGTCAATAGTGTTATTATTAAACTAAAATTGAGTTAATTTCACTCATAGTGACCCCTCCTTGGGTTTCTCTACAGAAGTAGATTACCCAATCTTCCTTCTGAGGAGTGGCTGATGGGTTTGAACTCCAGCCTTCTGGTTAACAGTCACATGCCTTAGGCACTAGGCCACCAGAGCTCCCAGAGAATACAGTTTAACATCGAATTCTAAACTGAGAATCAAGAAACCTATAGTCTAGATATTGTTTGGCCATTAAACATCCCTGAGATTTTTGACAGTCACTTAACTTCTTTGAACTGTCAGAAATTATCTTTGAAATCTTTAAAGACTGACTCTCTGGTCTAATGAACTATCAAATCTAAAGGTTGTTTAAGTTCTCTGCAATGATGGAGCTATATCATCTAAGGTAAAACAGTAAAAAAAAAAAAAAAAAAAAACAGCTCACTGCCATCCAGTCCATTCCAACTCATGTTGTTGTTGTTATGTGCGGTTGAGTAGGCCCCAACTCATAGCAACCCCTCCTTGAGTTTCCGAGGCAGTATCACTACGGAAGTAGGATTGCCCAACCTTCCTTCCCAGGAGTGGCTGGTGAGTTTGAACCGCCAGCCTTCTGGTTAGCAGCCAAATCCCTTAGGCATTACACCACCAGGGGATTCCGAACCCTATAAATACTGGGGCGGGGGGGCTGGTGTTCCTATGCATACATACCAGTGATAAAGTTTAATTTATAAACTTTATAAATTAGGCATAGTAAGAGATTAACAACAATAACTAATAATAAAATAGAACGATTATTAATCAAAATAGGGTTACTTGAACACAAACACTGCCATAACGTGACAGTAGATCTGATAACCAAGAAAGCGGATCTGCGAACTTCTAAGGGACTAATGGGCAGCTGGCACATATAGTGTGGATATGTTGGACAAAGGGATGGTTATGGAGCAGGACTGGGTGAGATTTCATCGCGCTACACAGAACACACGCAATTTAAAACTTATAATTTGTTTATTATTTAAAAATTTACCTGCTTGATCATGGGGAAATAAAGCCACGGAAAGTGAAATCGCCCCCTCCCGCATCGGGTTTGAACCGCCAGCCTTCTGGCTAGCAGTTAAATGCCTTAGGCACTACGCCACCGAGCTCCCATTTGAGGGTCATAATCAATAGTACCAAAAACCAAACCAAACTCACTGCCCTCCAGTCGGTTGGCCTCATAGCTACCCCACCTTGGTTTTCCGAGGAGGTATCTCTATGGAAGTAGATTGCCCAATCTTCTTTCCAAGGAGTGGCTGGTGGGTTTCAACTGCCAGCCTTCAGGTTAGCAGTCAAATGCCTTAGGCACTACGCCAGAGTAGGAAGCTCCTTTAGGACGGTGCTCCCTTGTTTGTTTCCACTTTGATAGGGCCCTGTCCCATACTAATCATTCCTTGCATCTGTCAATTAACTCATGAACAGTTAAGAAACTCCTACTACGTGCACCTCTCACCTACCACATAGCAAGTTTTCGATAAACATGTTTTTACTTGAATTTAATTGCAAGGCCTTGGGAGGTTGCAAGGGACTTATCCATTAAGAATTTCATGAGGAAGGTAAGTGAAAGAAAAACGGGTTTTTTTTTTTTTCCATACTTGATCTAATGCCTGACATATGTTCCTCCCCACTCGTGTTGTGACACGTGGTTTCTGAGCGACGGCTGGGCTTCCCAGGCACAGCCACTGCAGTCAAGGAGCTGTGAAAAAGGAGAGAGGGGCACTTACCTGGGGAACCTCTGCTTCAGCTTCCTCAGGCTCTGCCTGGTAGGCGGCACAGACACTAAGCACTGGGCTATCTCGTCGTACTGGGCTTTAGTCAATATCATGTTGGGCCAGGGACCCGGAGGTGGCGGGGACAAGGAAAAAACACCCTGGGGCTCGAACAGCCTTGGTGCCAGGGGATAGTGGGTGATCACACAGCGGCACGACCCTGGATCCTGGTCTTCCGTGGCCTGTTTCTATGCCCCCTTCACCCCTAGCTGCACTGCTGGTACCGACCCACGCCGCGTCCCAGGCTACACCCTGCAGCTCAGCAGCAGAGGCGGACTGTAGAACAGATTGCCCTGTCTTGGCTTTCTGAGCAGCCGCAGTGGGTCCGGCCGAAGGCAAATCGCCACCATGTCAGTTAAGGGCAAACTAACCAGGAAGTAGCGACAGCCGGTGCAGTGAACGCCTGTCCCAGCGGGCAGGTACTCCAGGTAGCGTCCACCTGGGATACTCGTGAAGTTTGCACCCTTCCCACTACTTACTACAAAGGAGAGAAACCTGGCGAACACACCAGGAGATTAGGAGCACCCTTGCCCCGCGATCCTCAACCCTGAGTTTCGAAAAGCCACTGCCAGAGCGCGCTATTTGAATACGCTTCCAACCCTCCCGTTTTAGCGCACATTCTAGCGGAGACTAGTCTATAAAGAAACAATGTCTTCATTCCACCAGTCTCTTCCCACTTTGAAAGCTGAAGCCGAGCAGTAAAACTGACTATGATAACTGTAAATATACAGCTTGGTTTGGGCTGAAAGGAGTCCTGAAACTTCTGCTGCTACAGACTTGAAAAACAGCCGGCAGTAAGGAAGGTCACTCTTCGTACAGTTAGCTGCTCGAGGGCTGAAATTGTTCCTTACTCGTCTTTGTAGCCCCAACTCTTAGAAAATAGTGGACGTTCAATAAATATTTAGAGAATTACTCGGTGGATGAATTAATATTTTGTTTCCTGTATGTGCTGAAAACGGATCACAATTCTATGGCAATTCACTGGGACATTAAAAAAAAAAAAAAAAAAAAAAGCATTGCGAGTCAGTCATTCAGACTCATAACAACCTGTAAGGACAGAGTAAAACTGACCCATAGCGGTCCCAGGACTGTAAATCTTTAGGGAAGCATACTGCCACATCTTTCTCCTATGGAGCAGCTGGTGGGTTCAGACCTTTGGGCTAGCTACCAAGGCTCCTTACTGGGACATCAGCCCTGCCTTTAATTACTTTTTAAAAATCTGCTTTTCTCTTAGGAGACTATACATTGTGTTTCTTTTCTTCAAATTGGACATTTTAGCCAAATGAAAGAAAAAGTGCTCAGATTTTGTTGTTGTTGTTAAGTGCCGTCGAGTCGTTTCCGACTCATAGCGACCCCATGCACAGCAGAAGGAAACACTGCCCGATCCCGCACCAGCCCCACAATCCCTGCTATACTCGAGCCCATCATCGCAGCCACTGTATCAATCCATCTCGTTGAAGGCCTCCCCCTCTTTCGTCGACCCTCCACCCTACCAAGCAGGGACATTTAAATTTGAGAGCACTTAATTGTGCTCATGTGGAACCTATACATAGACCAAGAGGCAGTCAGTCACTAGAACAAAACAACAGGATACTGCATGGTTCAAAATCAGGAAAAGTGTGCATCAGGGTTGTATCTTCTCACCGTTTTTATTCAGTCTGTATGCTGAGCAAATAATTTGAGAAGCTGTACTGTATGAAGAAGAACGGAGCATCAGGATTGGAGGAAGACTCATTTAACTACCCACAATATGTAGATGACATCACCTTTTCTGCTTATATGGCATAATCTTCTATACTTTTGCTTACTAAAAGTATAGAAGATTTGAAGTACTTACTGATGAAGATCTAAGCTTAAAAGTGTGGATTACATCTCAGTTGAAAGAAAACAAAAATCCTCACAACTGAACCAATAAGCAACATTATGATAAATGGGCAAGAGATTTAAGTTGTCAAAGATTTCATTTTACTTGGATTACAATCAATGCCCATGGAAGCAGCAGTCAAGAAATGAAACAACATATTGCATTGGGCAAATCTACTTCAAAAATCCTCTCAAAAGTGTTAAAAATGAAAAATGTCACTTTGAGATCTAGGAGGTGCCTGACGCAAGCCATGGCATTTTTCAATAGCCTCATATGCATGCAAAAGCTGGCCAGTGAATAAGGAAAAACAAAGAAGAACTGATGTATTTGAATTATGGTGCTGGCAAAGAGTATTGAATATACTATGGACTGCCAGAAGAACCAACAAATCTTTCTGAAAGAAATATAGCCAGAGTACTCCTTAGAAATGAGAATGGTGAGACTTCATCTCATGTGCTTTAGACATATTATCAGATAAAAGAGAGGGTCAATGAAAAAGAGGAAGATCCTCAACAAGACAGACTGACACAGTGGCTGCAACAATGGAGTCAAGCATAACAATGGTTGTGAGGATGGTGCAGGACTGGGCAGTGTTTTGTTATGTTGTACATGGGGTCATTATGGGTCAAAACAGACTCAATGGCACCTAACAACAAATATAACATGAGTGGTTAAAAATGTATCATCTGGAACAAGTCAGAAGTTTAGTTTAGATATACCATCTTGGATAAATTCCTTAATCCATCAAAACCTTAGGTCCTTTGTAAAATTAATTTTTAAATCATGGTTTTGTGGTTCGGTTTTTTAAAAATATTTTATTGAGGTTTTGCCGAAAGTTTACACAGCAAGTTAGGCTCCTATTTGTCGATTTCTACACGAATTTTTCAATGACTTTAGTTACATTTATCACAATATGCCAACATTCTCTTTAATTATGTTCTGTTTGTTCCATTTCCAATACTCTAGTTTCCGTGGCCTCTTATGTCTTCATCTTTGCTTTTGAATGATTACTGACCTTTTGGTCTCATACTGATGGTTTTTAAGTAGAGCACTGAACTTATTGGTAAAATCCTTTATTTTGTGTGCCACTCTGCTATTTCACTAATATGTGATCTTGGGATAGGTTTGGTTGTAGGTTTAAAGAGCATCTCAGGGAGATCGTTTCAGAGAGTCCTCTGTTCTCTACTGTTCCAATTTGTCTGACTTTTTTTTTTTTTCAATAAGAATTTGAATTCTGTTCCACATTTTTCTCCCATTCTGTCTGGGAACATCTCTTGTGACCTTGGCAAGGATGGTCAGTGGTGGTAGCCAAATGGTGGTGACTTTTCTAGTCTCAGGGTACATGAGGCTATGGCTCGTGTATTCTTGTTTCTTCTCTGAGCTCTGGTTACCTTCTTACTGTTTTGCTCCTGGCAGGTAGAGCCTTGGACTTGTGTCTCAGGTGGTCACTCCCAAGCTTTTAAGACCTCATGAGGTTGTTTTTAAGATTAAATAGGATAGTACAAATAAAGGTTACTAAGCAGAAAATCCAGCAGGTAGTCTATGTAAAATAAATACTCATCGCCATCAAGTAGATTTTGACTCATAGTGACACTATAGGACAGGGAAGAATTTCCCCATAAGGTTTCCAAGGCTGTAAATATTTACAGAAGCAGAAAGCCACATTTTTCTCCCACACAGCAGCTAGTGAGTTCAAACCAGAACTGCTGACCTTTGGGTTAAGAGCCAGAGCACTTAACTATTGTGCCACCAGGGCTTGGTAATAGTAGATCACATGGACATGGTGCTATAAGACATTCCTATGAGACAGGTGCTGTTACCATTATCATCCTCCTCTGTTCTATACAGGTGAGTAAACTGAGGCATGGAAAGATTAGGCAAAGTCCTACTGGTCATTTGAACTAGTAAGTAGCATGGCTAGGGTTTAAACTCCTCATGTTGTGTTCCAGAGTCTGTATTCTTGCTGATTCTCAGTAAAGCTTAATTACAACCTCGGCTTGTTATATTCTTCAAAGGGGAGGATTGTTTTTAAGGAAATATTCTACATTTCAAAGAACCTTTTAGTATAGTTTTTTAAGAAGCCTCACAATTTTATTTTCCTAGGAGTCCCAATGTCTAGTATGTATCAACAGTGGAAATGGAATTCAGCAACCATAGTTGTTATGCTGAATATTTACATCAGTATGTTCTTTTCCCATATGCTTTGCATCTAACTCTGGTTGTGTGACATTAGTACATAACTATTTATTTATGGCAGCATGGCCTGGAGTTGCCACCTGGCTAGTTTGTTTCTGACCCTGCCATGACTTTTACATGAAAGCTAGCTGACGATAAGCAGACACCACTTGATCCCCATTCCTTTCTCCCTCCCCACTTCACTCTTTCCAGTTCACAGCCATTAGATTTTTATAGAAAACATCAGTTCCAGGATGTTTGCACTAGTTATTATTTTTTTGTTGTTGTTGTATCTCTTCTCTGTGACTTTACCCTGCATTCACCCTCACAACCCTTACAGAAGAGGCCAGGTTTGTTTTTCTGTTTTTATTTTTAACATGCTGGCAGTTTACAGTTTTGAACCAAATCCAGTAGACTGTTTAGAGTTAATGTTGAGAGAGAAGCCCAGTTATGTTGCTATGTTTTTCATTGGCAGTGGTAGTAGTGTTATTTATCAAGCACAAAATAGAAGCAAAGCAGAAATGTTTTCTTGTTATTTAGTTTGTTTATTTGTTTGTTTTTCTTTTGAGGTGAAATGGTTGGAGTAAGACTATTACTCCTCTAGGCTTCCTGTCTCCCTTTCTTGCCCTCCTCAGCCCTGACTCCATCTCTCTCCTCACACTCCATGCTCTTCATCTGCTTGTTACTCCTTCCAAAGCTGCCTCTCCATGCCTGAAATTCCCTCACAGTTTCCCAGCCAATCAGTCAGCATTACTCATCATTTCCCCACTATGTGAAAATGAACTAAAAGACCAAAGAATTGTCTACCTGTTTAAAATTGGTCATGTATTAATTATGTGGCTTGGGGCAAATGACAGCCTCTCTGATCCTGGCTGTCCTCAATGTAACCCCAAGAAGTAGAACTTTATAGTCTCATCTGATAAAGAGAAAAAAATAAAATATATATATATAAAAGTTACAGGAAATTATAGCATGGAAATATGTGAAAGTGGGGACTAATAAGCCTCACTGGAAGAGCCCGGAAGCTAGGCTGGGGTGAATCACTTGACCACATTTCATTCTGCCAATTCCTGGACCATATGAACATTGAGCAATTTAAAAGAGTATGGGGTTTGGCTGAGAGGAGCCAGAAGGTCATTTCAAGGAGGGTACTAACACAAAAGACTAAAAATAAGAGTGAGCCAAGTCACAAGCATGAGAAAGTTATTCTGGCTGCAGCAAAGATTCTAGGCAGAGTGAAAAGGAATCAAGGATGGTTGACCTTGGAGTAATGTTTTTAAACAGTCTGTTGTTCACCGAGTCTGCCAAATCCAATATATGTTTTTAAAAATAAATTGCTGACATATGAATTTTCTTATATTGTAAAATCTGATTTCTATTCATGCAATCTCTTAACGTCATCACATTGATTATTTTAAGGAAAAATAATTATAATTTATTAACTGGAAAAAAAATAAGGGGAAGAAGAGGGGAACCAACATTATCTGAGCACATATTATGTTCGGGGGGTATCTATGTGGCACAAATGGTTTGTGCTCCACTACTGAAGTTGGCAGTTCAAAGCCACTTAACGGTACCATAAAAGAAAGTCCTGGTGATCTGCTTCCATTAAGATTACAGCCAAACAAAAATCCTATGAAGCAGTTTTATGTTGTAATACATGGAGTCACCATGAGTCAGAATCGATTCGACAGCAACAGATTTGATTTATTTTTCTTTGTTATGCTCCAATGTTATTCCTTTGCACATTATGTTATTTAGTCTTCAGAGTTGCCCTATGCAGTAGATTTCATAGTCCTATTTTGTATAGATTAGGAAATTAAAGCCTCTGTATTATAGATTAGAAAACCCAAAGAGACTAAAGGACTTGCCCAATGGATCTGGCTTCTTGTTAGTTGCTGTCCAGTCGATTCTAACTCATTGCAACCCCATGTGTGAAGAGAAGAACTGGTCCATAGAGTTTTCAAGGCTTTGACCTAGATTACCAGGCCTGTCTTCTGAGATGCCTCTGGGTGGATTCAAACTGCCACCCTTTTGGTTAGTCATCGTGGTTTGCAAAATCGTGACTTAAACCCAGATTAATCTGATTATAAGGCTTCATTATCTCCGTTGCATGGCTTTGTAATTAAAAAAAAAAAAAAATTGGTTGAATTAGCTTCAATTAACTATTTATGCTCAGAAATAGTAAGCTACTTTCATTGGACACCATGATACCTATTGAAGGGGCAGTGACCTTGAATTTGACATTTAGCTGAAATATTATTTTAAAAGTTGTTGGCCTCTTTGACTAAAACCAAACCAAACTCACTGCCCTAGAGTAGGATCCAACTCATAGTGACCCCTCCTTGGGTTTCTGAGGTGGTATCATTATGGAAGTAGATTGCCTAGTCTTCCTTAAAGAGGTTGCTTATTTTTCTCTTTGCATTAGAAGGCACTGGCACAAGAGATGCATCTTTTGAATCTAATGTTTACATCTCTGTACTTGCCATTCTTGAGTAAGAAGTCATTTTATCCTGGTCCCAAAATAACACAAGTTCCTAGTAAATAATAAAGATCAGAATAATTCATGTGTTAAGCTGCAACAAATAATTTAACTACTTGAGGAAAACAAAAGGAAACACATACAGAAGGATGTTGCACATCATGATGGTATAATAATTACATCGTACAATCAGGAAAGACCAAAGGCCAAATGTTGGTTGCTTCATGCAAGTTGGTGATGTATGAATTCCAGTGCTGTGAAACCAGGTAGCTGATTTCAGAGGGAGGTTACCTATTATCAGGAGAATTCACCAAAGGTGTATTGCAAACAAATGCACATAATTCAGAATGGCTCCATATCAAGCCTTTCTTATAATTTTTATTTTTTTTTGGGGGGGGGCACTTAACATGGGCTGTTGTTGTTGTTAAGTGCCGTCGAGTCGTTTCCGACTCATAGCGACCCCATGCACAGCAGAACGAAACACTGCCCGATCCCGCGCCAGCCCCACAATCCCTGCTATACTTGAGCCCATCATCGCAGCCACCATATCAATCCATCTCGTTGAAGGTCTCCCCCTCTTTCGTCGACCCTCCACCCTACCAAGCATGACATCCTTCTCTAGGGAATGGTCCCTTCTTACAACATGACCAAAATAGGTGAGACGAAGTCTGGCCATTCTTGCTTCCGAGGAGCATTCTGGCTGCACTTCCTCCAGGACAGATCTGTTAGTTCTTTTAGCAGTCCATGGTACTTTCAGCATTCTTCGTCAGCACCACAACTCAAAAGCATCAACTCTTCTTCGGTCTTCCTTATTCATTGTCCAGCTCTCACATGCATACCAGGCGATTGGAAATATCATGGCTTGTGTCAGGTGCACCTTAGTCCTCAAGGAGATATCCTTGCTCCTCAGCACTTGAAACATGGGCAGGGACTGTGCTAAGCACTGTATGTACATCTCTCTTCCCTTAATTCATAGGTCCAGCCCTAGAAATTATTAAATTTACTTTACAGGTGAGAAAATTAAGGCTTACAGGGATGGTTTCTATTTACCTCATCAATAATTTTATAACGTTCTAGAGTAGTTTATCGGACTATCTGTGTAGAGGTTCCAGTTTTTCTCCCAGTTTGGCATGGACAAATACTTTTTTTGTTAAATAAATTTTAAAAATTACTGAAGAAATGAAATTTTAAATTATATGCACACAAACTGCAAACTTCCAATTTATTATTATTAAAGTCAACAGACAAAATAGCTTTGTCAAATTGCAATAGCACATCCAAATGCTTACTCTCAATTTCTTTATTTACGGTGTCAAGACCTGTAACAAAGAGTTTGAGGACCAGCATTGGTTTGCTAATTACATTATAAGTAGCATTGTACTAACCTAGGAGCCCTGGTGGTTCAGTAGCTAAGACATTTGACTGCTAACCAGAAGGCTGGCAGTTCAAACCCACCAGCCGCTCCTCAGAAGGAAGACTGGGCACTCTATTTCCATAGAGATACTGCCTTGGAAACCCAAAGAGGGGTTGGAATTGGCTCGACAGTAGTGAGTTTCTTTTCTTTTTTTTTTTTTTAAATAACCTCCCTTTGAAAGTCAACACTGTAAGCTGAAGTGTGCAAAGGTGAAGAACTAATTCCAAAATGTAAGAGTTGGCATTTTCATGTACTTGCATTTAGGAGTCTAACCTGTTCCTTTTAGACTTCTAAGTGTCAGCCATCATTATTATTGCCATTATTCTACTGCATTCAGTTCTTCTTATATGATGCATATTTATTAAGGTAAGCAGTGCAAACCCTTACAGGCCACTCTTTAACATACCCTATGAAGTTAATATTATGTGGTTTTATGACATAATACCTAAATTTCTTCTTTAGATTATAAACCCCCTCCATAAGAGCTCACACACCTCTTCCGTTCTGAGTCATAAATTATTGGTGCCTGATAAAGCCTATTAATTGCCATTTAGATGTTTGCTATCACCATATTTGACAAGGATAAGGAACAAAAATAGTGTTTTCACAGGGACAATTTGTCTTGAGTGCTTGTGTGTTATAGCAAAGGAAGATACATGAGCACATTTCTTGAAGAAAGACTGAAGCCTCTTAAATTTTCTCCTCAGGCTCATCAGGGACTTGTGGATAATTTGCAGGCAATTTGTATCCCCTTTCCTGTAGAACTAAACCTCAGATGTAATTTCTGCAATTGTCAATCACTTTTCTTGTCCCACAGACCATTCTGTAAGAATACGTCATGTTCTGAGGGTTTTCTCACATTTATAAATTCAGGAATTGGAAGAAACTATACTGGTGTAGAAGAGGGTTTACAGCAGGAATGAGAGGTAGGGAATCCAGTCTGTCCTTAGTAGGCACTTCTCTCAACATAAACTAGAGTTGGAAGCACATGTCAGATGGAGATTAGCTCTAAGTCACTTCGTTTAAAAAATTACTCTCTTTTACCACCCTACTGGGTTAGACTTTCAAAAGAGCAGGCAGGATGCCAGTCAGGATTTATAACCTTTTCCCTATCTATGAATGATAGGAGAGTTAAGGGAAAGAGTTCCTTCTGAGACAAGTATAGAGATTATTATAATAACAACGTGTTCCTTTCTTTAGAGAAAATGAAAGCATAGTATATAGTTATCTAATGTATCACCATCATAGAATCTCTAACAGTCATTATTACACCCAGTTAACATATGGGGAAATTGAGGTTCAAAATACATAATTACTTAAACTAGTTTCTTTAGATTTCACTTTTAAATGTGAGGCTATTTTTTACTCAATTTATTTTCTCTTGATTATCAGATAAATACATGCTTCTTGTAGTCAATGAGGAAAGATTAGATAATGCCAATCATCCATCTTCCCATTAGAAGTTACCACTAACCACATTGGTATTAACCTAATCTTTCCAAGCATTTTTCTACAAAGCTTTTTCTTTACGTAGATAAAATGAAATTGCATATGCAGTTTGAATTCTAAACCTTTCATTTTATATTATAACATGAGCCAAGAAAATGTTCTTATCAACACTACATATTTTGACCCTAGTTTTACATTGAGGGTAGAGTGATAGGTATTTGAAGTTAGGAGATGATGATACACTCATAAGCCATCCTTGAAAGGAGATTCTTGGTATGGCCAGCAAGAGGCTGGGCCGTCCTTCAGTTCCAGTGTTAAACTGCAATTCGGAAAATGTGGGAATGATGTAATGGACTCTCTTGAACAAGATGGAGATTTCTGTGACTGATGGCCAGCTTTCTTGGGCATTCCATTCACAGAGCTGTGATTGAAATCATGTCAGTGAGCCTCCTACCATGTGTCCATTCCATCAATCAACATGTCCACACAGGAGTCAGTATTTCCTTGTTTTTTTTTAGCATGGCTACTGGTTATATCTGAATGCTCAGATCATTACAGCCCTTGATGCAGTGTTCAAGTGTTTTGCATTGCCCAGAAGATAGCTCCACAGGATGCCAAGCCTCATGCCAGAAGATCCGGGGTTTCCATTTCACTTTCAAACAATACTAAAAGGTGTAAGTTGGTACTGGGATGAGAAGGGATTTAAGGTAATGGTCTGGGCAAGGAATAGTAGAGGTAGAGTGTTGAGGAACACTTAAGCTCTAAATAAACACACATATGTATATACATATCTAGTTTTATAATATAACATTTGAACCATTTGCATAGAGGAATTTTAAAAACACAATACAAATTCTTTCAAAATGCAAAGAGAAATGTAAGTCACTTAACTCCTTTAAGGAAAATCTGGCCATCTACAAAAACTCATTCATTTATTCATGAATTTATCAGATATTTATTGAGTGGTACCATGCCAGTCCTCAGAAAAAAAGATTGGGCAATCTACTTCTGTGGGTATACAGCCTTGGAAATGCAAGGAGGGGTCGCTATGAGTTGGGATCCACTCGATGGCAGTGAATTTCGTTTAGTTTGGTTTGCCATGGGTGCCACACTGTTCTAGGCCACATGTATAAGCAATAAACAAGTCTGACCAACTCCTCACCCTCAGTAAGTTAAAGTTACTTTATCACAAGTATATTTTTCTCTGGGATAGACCATATGTCAGGTCATAAACCAGTGTCAGTAAGTTAAAAAGATTGTAATCGTACAAAGTATCTTCTCTGACTACCATAGAATGAAATCAGTAACAAAACAAAAACTGGAAATTATACAAATATGTGAAAAGTAAACACACAATTAAACTAACAATGGGCCAGGAAAGAAATTGTAAGAGAAATCAGTTTTTGAGAGGAATGAAAATGAAAGTACAGCATATAAAATATAGGATGCAGTGATGTTAGTGACTAGAGGGAACATCATAGTGGCAAATCCCCCCATTAAAAAAAGAAGAGAGCTCTCAAAACAATAACCTAAAAGTGCAACTTGAGAAACTAAAAAATGAATAGCTAACTAAGCTCAAATCCACCAGAAGGAAAGAAATGGTACCAATCAGGGCAAAGATAAACAAAATAGAAAATAGAAAAACAATACTAAGAATCAACAAAATTCAACAACAAAAGGACAAATAACCCAACTAAGAAGTGTGCAAGCAACTTGAATAGACATTTCCAAAGAACATATATAAATGACTGATAAGAACATGAAAATCTACTCTATGTTATGACCTAAAAAAAAAAAAAAAAACTACGGCCATTGAGTTGATTCCTACTCATAGGACGGAGTAGAATTATCCCATAGTGTTTCCAAAGCCATAAATCTTTATGCAAAGAGATTGCCTCATCTTTCTCCCAGAGTGGCTGATGAGTTTGAATCACTGACCTTTTGGTTAGCAGCTGAATCTGTTAACCACTACACCACCAGTGCTCCTCTAATTAGTTATTAGGGAAATGGAAATCAAAACCATAATAAAAGACTACTTCACACCCACTGCTGTTGTTACTGTTAGGTGTTGTGAAGTCAGTTTCAACTCACAGTGACACACCATACAACAGAACAAGACGCTGCCCAGTCCTGCACCACCCTCACGTTCCTGGCTGTGTGTGAGCTCATCATTGTAGTCACCATGTCAATCTATCTCATAGAGAGTGTTCCCCTTTTTGGCTGACCCTCTACTTTACCAAGCACAGTATCCTTCTCTACGGACTAGTCTCTCTTGATAACATGATCAAAAGACGAAAGACGAAGTCTGGCCATTCTCACTTCTAAGGAACATTCCAGCTGTACTTCTTTCAAGACAGATTTATTCATCTTTTTGCATCTCATGGTATATTCACTATTCTTCACCAAAACCACAATTAAAATGTGTCAGTTCTTCTGTGGTCTTCCTTATTCACTGTCCAGTTCTCATATGTATATGAGTCTACTGAAAATACTATGGCTTGAGTCAGGCACATCTTAGTCTTCATACCAGCTATGATTCCTATTATCAGAAAAACAGAAAGAAATATTATAGGAGAGGATATGAAGAAACATTACTGACTTTTTCCCCTGGATTTTCCTTTTTATTGGTACCATGCAGACTGTGTTTACTTCTAAAGACAGACAGCAAAGCACACCTAAACTTCCTTAGTTGTAATCAAAACCTCTATTTTCTTCCCCAAGGAGACTTAAATTTACAGCAGGATGACCTGAATTGGATTTTAGCTATTCCAATAATTCTCCAGGCTTACATTCACCAGTACTCTCTTGGATTTCTTTATTTTCACAAATGTCCAATCTCATTTTGGTTCTGTCTTAGACAGTAACTTTTGTTTCTGTCTTGTTAACCCAATGTATAATAACCTCTCTTATCTGAACTTGGGGTACAGAGAAGTTTATCCACTTGTGTACATCACATATCCATCTTGAAAGTCAGCAGACATTTAAAATACAAAGCGTTCAAAATTGAGCCCATTTTACGTGCCTTTAAGTCTCCTACCTTTCTCGGAAAATGACACTACTACAGCCAATACCATTCTTCCACAGTCAATGACTGTCTCCTGCCTGTCACTCTAATAAATCTGCCTGTTTTGGTCCTTCCATTCTTTATTCTTTTTGTCCCATAAAGAGATTCCTGCTATCCTCTGTCTCATCTCTAGTCCTCCAAACTGGAAGCAAAGTGATTTTTCTAAACATACAAACATAAGTCACCTCAAGATGTTGTTGCCTACTTTTCTAGCCTTATTGTTTTCTGTATATCCAGAGAAACCCTGCAGTTCAGTACCAGTTGATAGCTATTATTTATAAAATTATCTACTACATACTAAGTACCACAGAGTCTTTTGTGATACTATGAGGGAAGTGTTAATATTTCAGATGAGGAAATTTAGAGATGATAAATAACCTGTTCAATAACAGAAATCTCACAAAGGACAGGGGTAGACTTGATATTTTGACTCCATGGTGATCCTTAAAAAAAAAAAAAATGGAGACAAAATTGACATATAATCAAAAGCACAAATTTTAACTGCACAGTTTGTTAAGTTTTGACAAATATAACACCCAAATCAAGATATAGAACTTTCCCTTCACTCCCCCAAATTTCCCTTTAATTAAAAAAAAAATTGTTCTATAATTTACTTACAGTAAAAGCATACATTTTTTGCAGTTCTTGAAGGCCATTGTTTTAATCATTTACTTTAATTTCTCAGAATTCACTTTGCTCTATTACGCTGCTATGTATGAAAACATGCATTTTCCTCTGTTGAGATGCCCTTGCTGCCTGCAATAACATCTACTCATTTTCTTGGTTTCAGTTTTAACAGTATTCCCTTTCCTCTACCTCTCTCACACACAAACTCCCAAAAGTAGTTAACTTTTTTTATTGTCTCCTAGTGATCATCATTTTGTTTTAAAAGTTTATTCATTTGGTGCCTAAGGCATTTGACTGCTAACCAGAAGTTTGGTGGTTCAAATCCACCAACCACTCCGCAGAAAGAAGACTAGGTGATATACTCTTGTAAAAATTTATCACCTCAGAAACCTAAAAGGGGGTCGCTATGAGTCAGAATAGACTCAGGAGCTCTGGTAGCATAGTGCCTAAGGCACTTGACCTCTAACCAGAAGGCTGGCTGTTCAAACCCATCAGCCACTCCTTGGAAGGAAGGTTGGGCAATCTATTTCCGTAGTGATACTGCCTCAGAATTCCAAGGAGGGGGCGTTATGAGTTGGTTCCGACTTGATGGCACATAACAACAGAGTCTAGTGACCAGTGTGTAACAATCTCTTGTTTGTATTCCTTACTTAGCATCTACTCTCTCACCAGGCACATAGTACTGTGATGAAGAAATAGGATAAAAGGGGATTTTTTTTGTTGTTTTATTTCTTAGATTTTAGGAAAATAAGGTTGTCTAAAGGCTACAGGTAAGGAATCAGTGAAGAATGTATTCTTGAAGATACTTGAGAAAGGGGACCATGGATGGACAAGGTCTTGAAGAGGAAGGTTTAGAGGATAAGCTTTTTGTAGAAGGGACCATCTTTTCTTCAAGTGTTCATCAACAATGTAAAAGTTAGGTCAGCCTTCTATGTTCCCCCATAAAACCTTGTAGACACCACTACCATAGGACTTGTCATCTTTCCTTTGCAATTATTCATTTCTATTTTTGTCTTACTGTATTTTCTCAGCCAGCAGTCAGAGAGACTTCTTCTGCTTCTAGGAGGCTTGCTTTAGAGCCTGGCAGAGTGGCCAAACTAACCAATCCCAACATCAGAATTCCATACACCTGAGAGAGAGCGAATTTCCCAGAAAATTACTTCGTGTTGCTCCCAACAGAAATACCCCAGGTTGATAACTGATAACTAACAATCAAGAGCAACTTGGTTGCTCACAGCAAACTCCACCATGGAGTCCACAAAGACTTATGGCTAGAAATGCCACACTATGTAATTTACTACACCACAGGTCTGTAGGTAGCACATGATCATGAGATCAATTTTCATATGTGGTCAGTTGAGTCAGTTTTTTTCATGCTACAAAATCTTATAAAATCACTTGTTATATTGCCAGAGGGAGGCATGGAATTTTAACATCATATATATTAAGCACCACAGAGTCTTTTGTGATACTCTTTTTGCAAGTGCAATTTATTTCTTAGCTGTTGCCAAAAAGGATTCAAGATGACTACTCTTTTTTTTTTTTATTATTTTTATTGTGATTTGGGTGAAAGTTTACAGGTCAAATTCACTTTGCATACAGCAGCTCATATACACTTTGTCTCATGACATTGACTACAATTTACCACAGTGCAACCACTCCCCTCCCACTTCCTCCCCATAGTTACTTCTTCCCTGTGTCCTTCCCTCCATTCACTCCTGCCCCCTGAGCTGTCTCCCTCTGCATACACAGGCCTTCTATTCTCCATGATTTTTCTCTCCAAGGAGTGTATCTACCTAATGTAAATGTTCAGCTCATGTGCCTGCCTTTTGTTTGGTTGGAAGCCACAGGAGTGGGTTCAATTCCAGACCTGAAGAGAAGCTAGGGGTCATAGTCCCAGTGGTTCCATCAGGCTCTATCTGACCAGCAAACCTGGTCCTTTTTTTTTTTGTTTAATGACTTTGAGTTTTGTTCCACATTGTTCTCCAACTCTATCCAAGATCTTCTACATAGATCCCCCTCTGAGTGGTTGACAGTGGTAGCCAGGCTCCATCTAGTTCTTCTGGCCTCACAGTCATATAGGCTGAGTATCACATGGTGTACCAGTCACTTGGACTAATTGTTTCCATGCATCTTTGGTTTTCTTCATTCTTGTTTGCTCTGGATGAAGAGAGACCCATCATTGCATCTAGATGCCTGCTTGCAAGATTTTAAGATACCAGAGATGACTATTCTTTTACTTTACCTGTCTCTTTTCTGGTATGGGGAGAAATTAGATCCTTTGAGGTCATTTGACTGCATCCAGGAGAAGCATAGAAGAAGCTGGATCCAGTTCAAATTCTGCATCCTTTCAAATCATGCCTCTAAAATTAACTAGCTGTATGAGCTTGTGTAAGTGACTTAACCTCCCAGTGCCATAGTTTCCAGCCTTTGTTGTAAAGTTAGATAATAACAATATCTACTGCATAGATTATTATGAAGATTGAAAGTTAGAACATGAAAGACACTTCAACTAGTAACTAGAACCTGCTGACATTGAAGTTATTGTTAAGTCTATTGATTCATTCTCTTCGTTTATAATATTTGCTAATTGACCTAAAAACAAATAAATAGATTATTCCATGACTCAATATACCAGTTTAATAATATAGGCAACATGTATAAAAATGTTATGCGGGCAGGGTGTGACCTCTAATTTCACAAGGAGGGGAAGAAGATCAATATCAACAATCCAAGGCTGATTCTTATGAAGCAGAGGTCAGACATGCCTCTACCCTCTAAACTTTATACTAATTCTGACACCAACCACCCCTCCCATGGCACTCTCTGCTCCTCTGCTGGGTTTGATAATTCATTGCAATGGCCATATAGAACTTACAGACAATACTCATGATTATGGCATTTATTAGGGAAGTAACAGGTTACTTGTAATTCAAGATTGGAAATGCTCAGGATACAGTTCTTCAGTCAGGACAGACTTTTCTCAGCTGTTCCCAAAGGCAGGTCTCTGTCTGGCCTTCAGCCCCTTGGCCTGGCCTCTGCCCATCTTGGGCAAGTGTTACAGAGCTCTTTTGGTTCTGCCAATAAGTGCCCAGAGATGTACCCCACTGTGCCAACAAGCCTCCTGAAGGCACTCAGTTTTTTTTTTTTTTTTGGCTCTATGGGCTGGGAAGCTCAATGCTCTGTCTCATGATGGTCTCTTGGTTCTGCAGCCACTGGTTCTCTGTTGCTGCTTCTCACCATCTTTCACTGTCTCTGTTGTTTCATCCTTCTGTCTCCTGGATCATGGAGGTTCAGTACAGGGATCTCAGATCCAAAGGGTATGCTTTACTCCTGGGTCTTCTTGCTTGATGGTAGTGGCATCCTCCCTTCTCCCATCTGGGGTGGCTCATTTGAAACCTACTAGGGTGGATCTGGTGATGTAGTGTCTAAGGCATTTGAATGCTAACCAGAAGGCTGGTGGTTCAAACCCACCAGCTACTCCTCAGAAGGAAGACTGGGCAATCTACTTTCATAGAGATACTGCCTTGGAAACCCAAGGTGGGGTAGCTATGAGTCAGATCCGAATTGACAGCAGTGAGTTTCGTTTTTTGGTTAGGATGGCAAAATAGACCAAACCCATGATAGGGTTCCATACACTTTGTTTCCATGCTCCCACCTCCACAAGGGTGCCATACACCTTATTTACTTCCTTATTTATTTATATTATAATAGCAAGTTATCTAATCCCATTGGTGGACCACAAGTCCCTCATATTTGCATAGTTCCACCTAGTCATTTGATGGGAGTTACAAAGACTATGGCTAGAACAGCCATATTAAGTAATTCACTGCAGCTCAGCATGTAAAATAATTTGTGCGCTAGGTGATGTGTTAAGTGCTTCATATATGTTATCATTGGAAAATTTAACAGAAGAAACAGAGACTGGAAGAGGAATATTAACTTGTTCAACATCAAACAGTTGATTAAGTGGAATTTGAACCTGTTTTTTTGTCTCCAAAATCTAACTCCTAAACCACAAAATTATTATGCCTCTTCTTCACACAAGTAGTTTCCTCAATGGGCAATAATGTGAGTCAAGATATGATCAGGCTTAGTTAAAACATAAACAAACCTAATGATATTCTTAATGGAGACCACTACAGAATAGTGACTACTTTTCTCAGAATTTTGTATTTTGTGCTTCTGAGGGAAGTTAGCATATTTCATCAGCTTGACTTGATTTAGGATTCAGATATTTAGAGAAGTATTTCTCAGCCTTCACTTTAGAACACACACAGCTACCTGAACTTTTGAAGACCTAGCCACAAAAATGGATTCTTTTTTTTTCACCCTGTGAATGAAGAACTCCTACTGATTTAATGTGCATGAATTAGTTCTTAAAAGTAAAGATTTATAAGTTGGTCATAAACATTTCCTCTAGGTGGAAACTTTCCACACAGGAAGACACTAGATTTAGAAAATTTAAACAGCAATTAGTTTCTTTGTGTTTAATAAAAGAAGGAAAAAAAAAACTTTGGTGTTCTCATTTCTTCATATCTCTAATGTGACTTACCTTTAAAAGAAATTCACTCTCATAAATCATGTTATGCATCATAAATAATATCACTTGGATCCATTGCTTACTATGAAGGAAAAGCTGTAGTATATTTTTCTTGACAGTCTACTTTGTAAAATAAAATACTGCAAATGAATACATACACACACCCCATAGTTTTACCCAAATAACACATACCTTTTATGTTTGTTTGCCAACCATTCCCACCCTCAGGAAGATATTTTTGTAAATGTGCTAAGCTATTTCCCCGCCCCCCCCCCAAGTCTGTACAAAAAAAGTTGGCAAAGCAGCACTTACAAAAACAGCTGGGGTAGGGGGAGTGGTTGGCCAACAAACATAGAGGGGCAATTATTTATGTAAAAATACAGTAGACACCCACTTCTCACTTACCCACAAGGTTAGATTCCAAAGACCAGGTTGTTATGCAAAACTGATGTTATGGGAGGAGGAGGGGGATGTGAAGGCAGCCTTAGAGACTGGAACCCTGAAAATGATGTGCTCCTGGCACTGCTGTGCTCTGGACTTCAAGGCCCTGCTGTCAGGACTGATGCTTGAGCACATCTGGGGGGGGGGTGCCCAGCAGCTAGAGAAGAGAAACAGGTGGCAGCTCTGTGGCTTGGGCAACTGGCAGGGGTGGGGGTGAAGATGGCTGGTGGGGATTGCTGCTAGTGTCCATGCCTCCTGAAGCCACCTGTTTGCAGCCCCAATCACCTGCTTCTGGGGTGACCCCATAGAAATGCCCTGTTGGTTTTGTAGGGCTTGAGAACAGAGATTTAGAGCCTGGAGACAAGTCTCTCGAAAAAGGAGCTCAGCAGCCCAGGCCCTGGAGGAAGAGGGGTCAGCCAGCTTCTGCTGTGGTCTCCAGGCCCAGAATTATTCCCAGTACCCTTCTAGGTGCAGAATCTAGTCTTTCCAGGGTGCTTGAGTAGAGGGGAGTAGCAGCAGCAATCTCTCCCTGCCTTTGTCTCCTCCTGGACCCCTGCACCCATTCGTGGAGGCCCTTCTCAGAGGGGTTTCTTCAAAATCTGCCTCAGTCACATTTTTCATAGGAAGAGCTGTAATGATGGCTTCTGGCTTTGGCAGTGGGCATGGCACCTGCAAGAAGTCTTCTGGAGAGCTGGCTGTTTCAACTGTGAGCCTGTTAGAAGTGGGTGGCTCTGTGGGATGGGAGTTAGACGCAGGGAGGAAACTCAGGTTTCCTGAGTAAAATAATAGGAGAGTAAGTTTTTGGGGTAGTGCCTAAGGCATTTGACTGCTAACTAGAAGTCTGGAGGTTCAAACCTAGCAGCCACTCCCTGGAAGGAAGATTGGGCAATCTACTTTCATAGTGATACCGCCTCGGAAACCCAAGGAGGGGTCACTATGAATCAGATCTGACTCAATACCAATGACTTTTTGTTGTCATAAATGTGAAATGTCAGATAATGAGATAGTCAATAAATGAGGAGTAGGGAAATATATGCTGTTGTTAGGATGGCAGGTACCTTTGAGTTGGTTCTGACTCATGGCAACCTTATGTACAACAGAACAAAACACTGCCCAGTCCTATGCTACCCCCACGATTGTTGCTATGCTTAAGCCAATTGTTGCAGCCACTGTGTCAGTCCATCTCATTGAGAGACTTCTTTTTCACTGACCCTCTTCTTTACCAAGCACAATCCCTTCTGACAATAAGACCAGATTATGAGAGGGCAGTTTTCACTATCTTTGCTACAAAGGGGCAATCTGTTTGTTCTTCATCCAAGACAGATTTGCTTCTTCTTCTGTCAGTCAATGGTATATTCAATATTCTTCCCCAACACCATAATTCAAATGGATCAATTCTTCTTTGGTCTTCCTCATTCATTGTCCAGCTCTCCCATGCATATGAGGAAAAAGACAATGGCTTGGGTCAGGTGCACCTTAGTCTTCAAAGTGACAGCTTCACTTTTTAACACTTTAAAGAGGTCTTTTGGAACAGATTTGCCCAATGCAATACGCTGTTTGATTTCTTGACTGATGCTTCTTTGAGTGTTGATTGTGGATTCAAGAAAAATGAAATCCTTGACAAGTTCAATCTTTTCTCCATTTATCATAATGTTGCTTACTTATTCAGTTGTAAGGATTTTTTTGTTTTATATTTATTTATTTAACATTTGTAAATCACTTTCCAGGTTCCCAACTAATATCCTACTCCTGAGAATGACAAAACATAGATAAAATATTGATTTTTAGTAGGCTCTGATATTGAAGTTTGATTTTAATGCACCTCATAATCACTGTAATGAGTTCTAATGGCACAATGCTTAAAGCACTCAGCTTCTAACCAAAAGGTCAGTAGTTCAAACCAACCAGATGCTCCATGGTATAAAGATGAGGTAGTCTGCTTCTGTAAAAATTTACAGCCTTGGAATCTCTATGGGGCAGTTCTACTCTGTCCTATAGGGTTGCATTTAGTCAGAATCAACTTGAAGGCAGAGGGTTTGGGGTTTGTTTCTGGTATAACCAATATCTTTAGCCTTCTGAAAATGTCCTGCTGTAATATAAGAATTTTGGAATAGATTATGCTTCACAAATTAAAAATTTGTGAAGCTTAATCTATTCAGGAAGACTCTTTATTTAAAATATGATTGGTGTAAGGATAACACAACAGAGCCAGAAAATTTAAATGGATTTTTCTCAGCTTAATATATACAACTTTCTAAATTCATTAATTACATTTAAATGAGCCACTGTATTTAGCTTGGAGCCTAGGGAGGTTGAGCGATATAGCAGTTGAGAGCCAGTTCTATGCTGATAAAGTGACTTTCCAGGGGAGCAGGGCTAAGCTCTGCTTTATATTACTTGCCAATTTTCATGATGTAAATATATACTACTAATATCATGGCCAATTTCAAACTACCACATGAAGTCATTGAACTTGATGTTGGGAAAAGATGTACACAATCAACTCACGGATTAGGAGTTAGTGCCATCATACCACTGTTGGGAGCTCAGGCTCAAAGTCAGCCAAATCTAAATATCCTAGCTCTGGTACTTACCAAATGCATGGAATTACTTAATCTTTCCATGCCTCAGTTTTGTTAGCTATAAATTGGGAATGTTGTTGTTGTTGTTATGTGCCGTCGAGTCAGCCCTGACTCATAGCGACCCCTCCTTGGGTTTCCGAGGCAGTATCACTACGGAAGTAGGATTGCCCAACCTTCCTTCCGAGGAGTGGCTGGTGGGTTTGAACAGTAAAATCTGCAAAAGCCACAACCTGTGTACAGCGGAAATCTGTCAGAGAAGGAAAGCTCAAATGTTTTCCACTAAAATGAGTATGGAAAAGTGATAAGGCTGTACCTTGTGAGACCTGGAGAAAACAAGGCAGTCCCATTGAGTTCCAGGTCTACAGGTTTCAGTGTACTTACTTGTACCACCTACCTTATAGTGTTCTTGTGGTAATCAGATGTGCTAAGACTTATAAAGTACTTAGAAGAGGTCCTGGTATATAAAATGTGACATACACATGTTAAAAAAAAAAAAAAAAAAAAACCTACTGCCATCAAATCAAGTTGGACTCAGAGAAACCCCCCACTGGGTTTCCAAGGAGGTAAATCTTTATGGAAGTAGATTGCCCATCTTCTTTCCATGGAGCGGCTGATGGGTTTGAATCACTAACCTTTTGGTTAGCAATCAAATGCTTAAGGCACTGCACCACCAGAGCTCCTTATACATGTAAGCTTTAACTACAAATTTCTTTATTATTTTTCTCTTTCTATATCTTTCTATTTGTAGTCACTTTTTTTGGAAATAAAACTCTCATGACATAAAATTCAGCATTTTAACAATTTTTAAGTGTACAATTCAGTGTTACTATATTCACAACGCTGTGCAACCATCAAAACTATCTATTTCCAGAGTATTTCTATCACTCCCAAAAGACATTCCATATTCCTATTTCTTCCTTCCCTTTATCCTTGTTGTTGTCATTAGGTACCATCACATCAATTCTGACTCATACAGACCTTATGTGCAACAGAACAAAACATTTCCCGGTCCTGCACTACCCTCACAGTCATTGCTATGTTGGAGGCCAGTGTTGCAGCATTGTGTCAGTTCATTCCAGTGAGGCTCTTCCTATTCTTCTCTGACACTCTGCTTTACATGATGTCTGTCTTCAGGGACTTGTCCTTCTGATAATATTTTATCCAAAGAACAAGAGATGAAGTCTCACCAGCCTCACTTCTAGGGATCATCATCCTTAACAACCTATTCTCTTTTCTGCCTCTATAATTTTGTCTGTTTGGACATTTCATACAATATGTGGCCATTTGTGTCTAGTTTCTTTAATTTAGCATAATGCTTTCAATCTTCATCCATGCAGTAGCATATATCTGTACTTCATTAATTTATATAGCCAACAACATCCCCTTGAATAGATACACCATATTTGTAGATCCATTCATTAGTTGAGGACGTTTGGTGATTTCCTCTTTTTGAGTATTATGAAAAATACTGCTATGAACATTCATGTACAACTTTTTGTGTGAATATATGTTCTCCATTCTCTTGGGTATATATGTAGCAGTGGAATTGCTGGATCATGTGGTAATTCTACCTTTAACTTTTTGAGAAACTGCTAAACTGTTTTCCATGTTGTTGTTGTTGTTGTTAAGTGCTGTCAGTCGTTTCTGACTCATAGCGACCCCATGCACAGCAGAACGAAACACTGCCCGATCCCGCGCCAGCCCCACAATCCCTGCTATACTTGAGCCCATCATCGCAGCCACCATATCAATCCATCTCCTTGAAGGCCTCCCCCTCTTTCGTCGACCCTCCACCCTACCAAGCATGACATCCTTCTCCAGGGAATGGTCCCTTCTGACAACATGACCAAAATAGGTGAGACGAAGTCTGGCCATTCTTGCTTCCAAGGAGCATTCTGGCTGCACTTCCTCCAGGACAGATCTGTTAGTTCTTTTAGCAGTCCACGGCACTTTCAGCATTCTTTGCCAGCACCACAACTCAAAAGCATCAACTCTTCTTCGGTCTTCCTTATTCGTTGTCCAGCTCTCACATGCATTCCATAATTGCTGCATAATCTTACATTCCCACCACCAATTTCTCCACATTTTCTTCAATATTTGTTTTCTGTTTGTTTTGTTATTACAGCCATCCTCCTCAGAAGGAAGATGGGGCAATCTACTTTCATAGTAATACTGCCTCGGAAACTCAAGGAGGGGTCGCTATGAGTCGGGTCCGACTCGATGGCAAATAACAACAACAACAGTGCATATGAAGTGGCATCTCATTGTGGTTTTGACCTTCATTTCCTAATGACTAATGATGTGACGTATCTTTCCATGTGTTTACAGGCCATTTGTATGTTTTCTTTGAAGAAATGTCTATGAAGATCCTTTGTCAATTTTCAGTTGGGTTATTTGACTTGTAATTGTTGAGTTGTGAGATTTCCTTACATATTCTGGGAGGCAGAACTTTATCAGATATATGGTTTGTAATAATTTTCTTCCATTATATGGGTTGTCATTTCACTTTCTTGATAGTGTCCTTTGATGCACAAAAGTTCTTAGATTTGATGAAGTTCAACATGCCTATTTTTGTCGTTGTTGCTCATTTTGAGTTAATTTTGTTGATATTCATTTTGACTTAATTTTTTTCCATGTGGTGTGAAATAAGGGTCCAAATTCATTCTTTTGTATTTGGATATCCAGTTGTTCAACACCATTTATTGAAGAAACTATTCTTTCTCCAGTAAATGATCTTGGGACCATTGTCAAAAATCAATTCATCATAGATAGATGAGTTATTTCTGGACTCTCAAGTTTATTCCATTGACCTATATGTCTATCCTTATGCCAGTACCAGACTGTTCTGATTATTGTCTTGAAACTGGGAAATACGAATTTCCAACTCACTCTGGGCAATCCTACTTCCGTAATGATACTGCCTCGGAAACCCAAGGAGGGGTCGCTATGAGTCGGGGCTGACTTGATGGCACATAACAACAACAACAACTTTCTTTATTATAGCATACCAAAAAACAGAAAGTAACAAAAAAAAAAACCCAAATCCATTGTCATCAAGTCAATTCTGACTCATAGCAACCTCCATTGGCTTTCCTTTCAGGTGCTTGATAATCTTGTTGCTATGTGCGTTCTCTCTCTCTCTCTCTCTTTTTTTTTCTTCCAAAAATTGTTTTGTATATTTCAGGCCCCTTGCAATTTCATAGGAATTTTAGAATCAGCTTTTTCATTTCTTCAAAAAAGGCAGTCAGAATTTTGAAGGAATTACATTGAATTTCTAGATTAATTTGGAGAGAATTGCCATTTTACCATAGTAAATTTTCCATTCCATGAATAAGAATGTTTTTTCATTTATTTAGGTCTTTTATCATCTCTTTCAGCAAGGTGTGATAGTTGGAGCTGTGTGTCAACTTGGCTGGACAACAACAGTTCTGTGTGGTGTAAGCAACTGTGATGTGGATTATTCCCATGATGCGATCAGATGTATGTGTTTTGAGTAGCCAATGCATTGAAAGGGAGTTTCCTTAGGTCTGTGGTCTGCTTCCAATATATTTATGGATATCCTGGGAAAAGAGACACTCTTCTGTGGATTGGGATCCTGTTGTGCTGCCTACAACTGTCCATGAGTGAACAATCCACCATTCATCCTAGAGATCTTGGATTCATCATTCATTGGAGTCAACAGCCAGTATACTTCCTGCCAACCTTGAGCTCATCAGCCCCTGCAGCTGTGTGAGTCAGGAAAAGCCTCCCGCTTGATGTTTGATCCAAGAACTTGGGGCTTGCCAGCTTCTATAAGTGTGTGAGCCATGTTCCTAAGATAAATTTCTCTTTCTCTGTATGTACATATAAGCTTTACTGGGTTTGCTCCTCTAGAGAACCCAGCCTAATATGCAAGGTTTTATAATTTTCAGTGTACAAATCTTGCAGTTATTTTGTTAAATTTATTCCTAGGTATATTATTCTTTTTAATGCTACTGTAAATAGGATTGTCTTCTTAATTTCATTTTTCTGGAATTTTTATTGCTAGTGTGTAGAAATAGAAATTGTTTTGTATATTGATCTTGTATCCTCCATCTTTGCTGAATGAGTTCATTAGATGTAATAGGTTATTTTTTTCTGGAGACTTAAGGGCTTTGTATATAAAAGATTTATATCTGTATTTATATATATGCACAGAATAGTTTTACTTACTGCTTTCCAATTTGGATGGTTTTTATTTTCCTGGTGGCATAGTGTCTAAGGCATTTGACTGCTAACCAGAAGGCTGGTAGTTCAAACCCACCAACCACTCCTGGGAAGGAAGATGGGGCAATCTACTTCTGTAGAAATACCGCCTTGGAAACCTAAGGAGGGGTCGCTATGAGTCAGGATTGACAGTGAGGTGTTTTGGGTTTTTTTTTTTTTTTTTTTTGTACTTATTCTGACTAGACCTTCCATTACAATGGTGAATACAAGTAGAGAGAGCTGCTATCTGTGTCCTGGGTGGAAGCTTTCAGATTTTCACTACTGAATGATATTAACTATCGTTTTATCATAGATGTCCTTTATCAAATTGAGGAATTTTGATTCTATTCCTAGCTTGTTAAGTGTTCCTCACAAAAAAGTACTGAATTTTGTAAAAAAAAAAAAAAAAAAATTTTCTTCATTTATTTATGTGATATTTTTATTCCTTTAGTCTCCTGATAGATTGATTGATTTTTGTTTGTTAAACCACACTTGTATTCCTAGCATAAATCTCACTTGGTCATGGCATGAAATTCTTTTAATAAATTGTTGAATTTAGTTCTCTGGTATTTTATTTTGGATTTAATTTTTTCTTTTCCTTTTTTTAAATTGTGATTTGGGTGAAAGTTTACAGAGTAAATTGGTTTTCCATTCAATAGTTCATACACATTTTACTTCATAATATTGATTACAATCACCACAATGTAACAGCACCCTTCCCATTTCCTCCCTGTGGTTACCATTTCCTTTTTCTTGTTTTCCATCCATTCCCGCTTCCTGAGTTTTATCCCTGGGCATATGGTGCCATTTTGATGTTTCTTGGTTGATTGTTCTAAGGAGTGCTTATCTCCCTGGTGTTATTGTTTACTTCATAGGCCTGTCAATTGTTTGGCTAAAAGTTTGCATATACATTCATATGGGATGGTTTTCATTTATTGTGAATTCTTTGTATGACTTTAGTATCAAGATAATATTGACCTCATAAAGTGATTTAGGAAATAACCTTTCCTCATCTATGATTTGGAAGTGTTTAATAACGAATGGTGCTAATTCTTTAAATGTTGGGTAGAATTCACCAAGTAAGCTCAATAGTTCTGAGCTTTTGCTTGGAAACTTTTGCAACTAGGCAGTCACTTTATTTGTCATAGTTCTTTCTATTCCTTCTTGGGTTAATTTTGGTAGCTTTTGTGTTTGTAAAAATTTGTCCATTTCATCTAAGTTATCTAATTTCTTGGTATACCATTTTTTTTTATTGTATTTTCTTATACTTTTTGTTTCTATAAAGTTAGTAGTGATGTTCCCAATGTCTTTCCTGATTTTAGTAATTTGATTATTATTTTTTTTTTTTCTTGGTCATTTCAGCTACAGTTTTCCAGTTTTGTTAATCTTTTCAAAGAACCCAATTTTTGGTTGATTGATTTCTGTATTGTTTTCCTATACAACATATTTTTTACTTCCATTTATGTTAGATTCCTAGAGCTGCCATAGCCAAGTACCAAAAACTATGTGACTTAAAACAACAGAATGTTATTGTGTCAGAGTTCTGGAAGCTAGACTTCCAAATTCAGAGTATTGACAGGGCATGTTCTCTTTGAAGACTGTAGTAGAAGATATGTGGTTCTTTCCACTTCTGGGAGACTCTGGCATTCCTTGGTTTGTGACAACCTAATTCCAATTTCTACCTGTCATCACTTGATGTTCTTCCCTCTGTGTCTTTCTCTACTTTTTTTTTTTTTTTTTTTTAAATAAAATGAACACTAGTCATATTGGATTAGGACCCACCTGATTCTAGTATGACCTCATGTTATACTAACTAATTAATACTTAACTAATTGCATGCATATTCAAAGACTCTCTTTCCAAACAAGGTCACATTCAAAGTACTGGGGGTTAGGACTTCAACAGAGCCTTTAGGGACACAACTTAGCCCATAACACTTCTATAAGCTTTTTATATCCTTTCTTTTTCTTGTTTTGGGTGTAGTTTGCTCTTCTTTTGTTAATTTCTTAAGGTGGAAAGTAAGAGCATTGACTTGAGTTCTTTATTATTTTTTAATGTAGGTCGTAGTATGTTATGTTTTCATTTTTACTCACCTCAAAGTATTTTTAATTTCCTTCTTGATAATCCATTTTGACCCATAGGTTATTTGGGAATGTGTTGTTTCATTTCCACGTTTGTCATTTTTCTAAATTTCCTTCTTTTACTGAGTTTCAATTCTAGTCCACTTAGTTGGAGAAAATATTTTATATGCTCTGGTAGCATAGTGGCTAAGACACTTGCCTGCTAACCAGAAGGCTGGCGGTTCAAACCCACCAGCCACTCCTCGGAAGGAAGGTTGGGCAATCCTACTTCCGTAGTGATACTGCCTCGGAAACCCAAGGAGGGGTCGCTATGAGTCGGGGCCAACTCGACGGCACATAACAACAACAACAACATCAATCTTTTAAAGTTATCGAGACATTTGTGCTTTTGTGGCCTAGCATTGTGCATCCTGCACAATGTTTTATGTGCATTTGAGAAGAATGTGTATTTTGCTATCATTGGATTGAAGTATTCTATATATATGAGTCAGGGCTGACTCAACGGCACATAACAACAACAACAACAACATAGATATATGCTAGGTTCTGTTATTTTACAGTGTTGTTCAAGTATTCTGTTTCCTTGCTGATCCTATGAAGTTGTTTTATTCATTTTTGAAAGTGGAGTATTGAAGTCTATCATTTAATTGTATATTTATTCTTTCAATTCTGCTATTTTTTTTTTTTTTTTGGTTTCATGTATTTTGAGATTCTGTTTGCAGAGCGTAGATGTTTATAATTGTTTTATCTTCTTCATGAATTGAAATTTTTATCATTATATGTTGCCCTCCCTGTCTTTCATATCATTTTTTGTCTTAAATTCCTTTTGTCTGTTATTAGAATGGCCACCAGAGCTCCGCTGGCTACTATTTGGATGGGATATCTTTTTGGATCCTTTTTTTCCCCCAAACCTATTTGCTTCTTTGTGTCTAAAGTGAGTCTCTTGTAGACAGTATTTAGTGGGATCATATACTTTTTTTCTATTCTTACATTCTCTTTCTTTTAATTTGAGAGTTTAATCCATTTACACTTAATGAAACAACTGATAAAGGACTTAATTCTGTCATTTTGTTACTTGTTTTCCATATGTCTTAGGTATTTTTTTTCTTAATTCCTCTATTACTGCCTTATTTTATTATGTCTTGTGTGCTATTTTAATTCCTTTATCATTTCTTTTACTATACATTTTTGAGTTCTTTTTTTCTGTTACTTTTTTTTTTTTTTAATTTTATTGTGATTTGGATGAAGGTTTACAGAGCAAATTCACTTTCCATACAGCAGCTCACATACACTTTGTCTCATGACATTGACTACAATTTACCACAGTGCAACAGCTCCCCTCCCACTTCCTCCCCATAGTTACCTCTTACCTATATCCTTCTGTCCATGCACTCTTGTCCCCTGAACTGTCTCCCTGTGCATACACAGGCCTTCTATTATTCCATGATTATTCTCTCCAAGGAGTGTATCTACCTAATGTAAATGTTCAGCTCATATGCCTGTCTTTGGTTTGGCTGGAAGCCACAGGAGTGGGTTCGATTCCAGACCTGAATGGAAGCTAGGGACCATAGTCTCAGTGGTTCCATCAGGCTCTATCAGACCAGCAAAACTGGTCCCCCTTCTTTTTTTTTTTTTAGTGACTTTGAGTTTTGTTCCACATTGTTCTCCTTCTCTATCCAGGATATCCTACATAAATCTCCCTCTGAGTGGTTGACAGTGGTAATTGGGCACCATCTAGTTCTTCTGGTCTCATATTCATATAGGCTGAGGATCACATGGTGTACCAGTCCCTAGGACTAATTGTTTCCATATGTCTTTGGTTTTCTTCATTCTTCTTTTCTCTGGATGAGGAGAGATCCATCGTTGCATTTAGACAGCCACTTGCAAACTTTTAAGATCTCAGTCACTACTTGCCAAAGTAGGATGTGGAACAATGTTTTTGTATAGTGTATGTTATTCTAATTGAGCTTGTATCCCCTGGGACTATGGTCCCAAGCCCACTGAATTATTTTCTTAGAGACTTAATTTATAAATTGTACTTTGGGTTAATACTAACTTAATTTCAATGGTGTACAAAAACTTTGTTCCTATATAGCTCCATCTCACCTTTCCCCTTTAAACTGTTATTATCACAAATTACATTTTTATGTATTGTGTGCTCATCACCATTTATAATGACTGTATATGCAGATTTCTTTTCAATCAAATAGGAAGAAAGAGGAGTTGCAAACAAAAGATACATTATTCTTGTCTTTTATATTTGCTTTGCTGATGTTTTCCATGTGGTTTCTAGTTGTTGCCTAGTGTTGTTTCTTTTCAACCTGAAAGAGTGCTTTTAGCATTTTTTTGTAGTGCGGGTCTTATTCTTGTTAGTTGCTGTTGAGTGAGAGCTGACTCATGGCAACTTATTTATGACAGAACAAAACATTATCTCTCCTGCACCTCATGATCATTGGTATGTTTGTGTGTATTGTTGTAACTATTGTGTAAATTCATCTCATTGAGGGTTTCTCTCACTTTGCCAACCTTCTGCATTACCAAACATGATGTCTTTTCTGATGACATATCCAAAGGAAACAAACTGAAGTCTCATCATCTTTGACCTTAAGGAGCATTCAGGTTGAATTTCTTCTAAGATGGATTTGTTCATTCTTCTGGAAGTCCATGGTGTATTCAGTTTTCTTTTTTTACCAACTTCACAGTTGGAATGCATCAAACTGTGCAAGGGCCATACTTTCTTGTAAACCAGATATTTTTAATATCATGAATTCCCAACTCTGGAAATCGGGTTCTTCTCCTTTCCCACGGTTTGATGTTGGTGTTTGTAGTAATTGTTGGTTGTTTGTTTAGTGACTTTCTGAACTAATTCTGTAAAGTCTGTCCTCTTTGATTTGTGTGGCCACTGATGTCTCTACTCCCTCAGCTTAGTAGTTAGCTATTGATTGGTCAGAGATTATTTTAAACACCTGGAACCTCAAAATCTCCAAGTCTTTACAAGGGTCCCTGCAGAGATATATGGTCAGAGCATGCTTTCAATACTAGTTACACAGTTTCCAACTTTGCCTTAACCTTCACTTTCTGCTGTGTAAAAGCCAGCCAGGCATGAGACCGCATAGCCTTCTCTGGTCTTTTCTGAGCATGCACAGAGCCCTGGACCTATATGTAAACTTTTAGGTTCTCAGGAATATGGTGAAGTTTTCAAAAACCTTTATTCCCCAAAACACCTCATTCTAACATCTTTCCTCCAAAGCTATTTGATTACTCTATAGCCCAAAGTGTTATTCATTGACTCAGGTAGAAATGACTATAACATTTCCCTGTAAATAGTTTTTGACAAATCGTGCTCCCCACCCTCTCTAGTAATGGCTTTAGCACTGGACAAGTTCTAATTTAGGCAAAATGATCTTCTAGGAGCCAACAGACATATCAGGCAAGAAGTTTTTACATGTGAGGTCTATTGTGTTCTCTCTGATACTGGGGATATGAGCTATTATTGTCAAAGTGACTACCAGCTGGGAATTGAAGGATAAATTTTTGTTAGGTGCCATTGAAACTGTTTTGACTGATAGTGACTCTGTGTACAACAGAACTAAACACTGCCCAGCCCTGTGCCAGCCTCCCAATCGTTGCTGTGCTTGAGCCCATCATTGCAGCACTGTGTCAATCCATCTTGTTGAGGGCCTTCCCCTTTTTTTTTGTTGAGCCTCTACTTTACCGAGAATGATATCTTTCTCCAGGGACTGGTCTCTCCTTATAATATGATCAAGAGTGCAAGGTAAGGTCTGGTCATTCTCACTTCTACAGAGCATTCCAGCAATACTTCTTTCAAGACAGGTTTGTTTGTTCTGGCAGGCCGTGGTAGTTTCCATAGTGTTGTTGTTATTTGCTGTCGAGTCAGCCTCGACTCATAGCGACCCCTCCTTGGGTTTCTGAGGCAGTATCACTACGGAAGTAGATTGCCCAACCTTCCTTCCGAGGAGTGGCTGGTGGGTTTGAAGTGCCAGCCTTCTGGTTAGCAGTCAAGTGCCTTAGGCACTATGCAACCAGAGCTCCTTAGTTTCAAAATATATATATATTTACCAGTATCACAATTTAAATGCATCAAATCTTTGTCCTGCTTTCACATGTACATGAGGCTATTGAAAATACCGTGGCTTGGATCAAGTGATATATTGAAAAAAAAAAAAAAAAAAACCAACTCACTGCCCTCGAGTGGATTGAGGCTCATAGTGATCCTTTCTTGGGTTTCTGAGGTAGTATCTGCAGGGAAGTAGACTGCCTAATCTTCCTTCCGAGGAGTGGCTGGTGGGTTCGAATTGCCAGCCTTCTGGTTAGCAGTCAAATGCCTTAGGTGCTACACCACCAGAGCTCAAGATAAATCTCCTAGGCTTACTGCTTTTACTGAGATACAGCCATTTTTTCTTACATAAGCACTCCTCACATTGCTGCAAGCTTTTGGTTAGCTTTCAGAATTCCAAAAAAGTTAATTCTGACATGTTAGAAGGTTAGACATTGGAGTTCCTTCATTCACCTTTAGTCTCTTTTTAACTTGAGTAAAATACACTTTAAAAAAAAAAAAAAAAAACAACGAAATAAAACTTACTGTGTTACAGTCATCAAGGAACTGGGTGGCATAGGGAGATTACATACCACTTGAGTACGTTTGTCAATCTCGCCTATAATTTAATTTAAAATCTTCCTCAAATAATTTATTTAAAAATAAATAAATAAATAAAGCCCAATCTTAACCATAGTTGAAACACTTCTTGATGTCACTGAAGTGTCACTTTTAGAAAAAGGGCCAAGTGTTATGAGTTCTATTATCAAAGGGTTGGCTTGTACGTTGTAGCTTGTTGTATTGACCTTCTTTCTTCTGGTTCATGTGGTTGAGGTAGTTTATAGTTGACACCAAGCATCCTGCAGGAAGAATCTGATTTTCCTTATTACTCACCCTGAGGCTGCTAAATAAGGTCTCTTATTAACAACACAGTTTCCTAATCATGGAGCATTTGAGTGCGTGAAATAAATTTAGTCCTTGGAGTATTTGCTTAATCCATCATAAAATTTATCTAAAACCCAGGAGGATCATTTAGTAATATTTATGACAAAACCTTAATTAGCTAAAAGTTCAGTAAATGGAGTAAATACTCCCTGCAAGGAGAGTACAGCATATTCTGGTAGTTTCTAGGTTAGGGGTAGCAACACATTTTTATAATGTCTATTTGACAATGACATGTACCCAAAGCAGTTTGGGCAAATCAGAGGAATAGGAAAAGCTGTCATTCATACCCTGACTCCATTCCCTAAGGTGGGTCAGATAACTCATTGTCCATGAACTGCACATCTCTGGCCTAAAAGCCATACTGCATCCATTACTGCTGCCCTCACTTTTCTGAACTCCACTTTGGTTGTCCTGGCTAGGACTCTTCTAATAGTTTCTCCAAATTTCCCTTGATGTTTATCTGTTTTATTTCATGGGTTAAAATCTCAGATTTAAGCCATTGTGCTTCCTATGGTGGTTGTCACCTGGGGACAATAGATAAGAGAAAGCTAGAAGAGATTCAAAATCCATTCTTTTCCTGTGCTTTCTGCAACAATCTTCTGAAAATAGCTCCCACATCTTTCAGTTTTTAAGCAAAGGGAGTGACTATGATACAGTACATCTGGCTTCATAGAAGAAGTCATATCCTGAAATATAGAATTGGGGGGATCCTTTAGTACAAGAGGAGCCTGACACTTCTTCTCAAATCAAACCATGTTTGCAGAACTATCAAGTGCACCCAGGCAGCCAGAAAAATGTGCATTGTCAATCAAGAACAGTTATCAGCTGTATCATAACACAAAATTTATTTTCAGTGACTGTGTTTCTTTTTTTTTTTTGGCTGAATAGTAAAGAGCAATTGTTCTCAATCTTTTTGGTCTCAGGACACTTTTATACTATTAAAAATTATTGAGGACCCCAAATAGCTTTTGTTTATTGACTATATTAAAAATTAAAATGGATATTTGAAAACATTTATTTATCAATTCATTTTAAAATGACAATAACCAAACTACTGCATATTAACATAAATAACATATTTTAGTGGAGTAACTATGTTTTCTAATATTAAAAAAATTATAAGAAGAGTGGCATTATTTTACATTTTTGCAATTCTCTTTAACATCTGGTCATTTTGTCTTTTGCAATATCATACATCATGTCATTTCTGGAAAACTCCACAGGATGCTTGAGAGAAAACAAAAGTGAGAAAGGTAAATAGTATGTTTTTTATCCACCACTTCATATAAGAAATACTCTATTTAACTTTGTGGGCTCTCAATTTTTTCTTGGGTTAAATGAGGCTACTAATACCTCCTCCCTATGTATTTTTGACGAAAATGTGAGAACATATCCTAATATGCCCAACACCATTAATAGCATCTAGTAGGGTTCCAACAATTGCCAGCTTTGATCTCCTGGGTGACTTCCACTTCCATAGTCCAAGCTATTGTTCTTAGGGCTCAAGAGATAGATTTGACTCATAGCGACCCTGTGTACAATAGAACAAAACACTGCCTCGTTCTGTGCCATCTTCACAGTCTTTGCTATGCTTCAGCTATAGTTGCAGCTACTGCATTGATAGATCTTTTGAGGGTCTTCCTTTTTTTTTTTTTTTTTGCTGACCCTTTACTTTACCAAGTATAATATCCTTCTCCAGGGACTGGATCTTCCTGACAACAGGACCAAAGTAGATAAGACAAAGTCTTGCCATTCTTGCTTCTAAGTAGCATTCTGTCTGTAGTTTCCCACACAGATTTGTTTGTTCTTCTGGCTGTCCATAGTATTTTCAGTATTCTTCACCAATACTACAATTCAAATGCATCCATTTTTCTTTGGTCTTTCTTATTCATTTTCCAGCTTTCACATATATAAGAAAGTATTAAAATTACCATGTGTTGGGTCAGGCTCACTTAGTCTTAAAAGTGGAATCTTTGCTCTCACATTTCAAAGAGGTCTTTTGCAACAGATTTGCACAGTTCAATACAATCTCTGATTTCTTGACTGCTGCTTCCATCGTTGTTGACTGTGGGTTCAAGTCAGGTAAAATCCCTGACAGCTTTAATCTTTTCTCCATTTATTATGATGCTGCTTATTGGTCCAGTTGTGAGGATTTCTGTTTTCTTTGTGTTGACGTGTAATCCATACTGAAGACTCTGATCTTCATCTGTAAGTGCTTCATGTCATCTTCACTTTCAGCAAACAAGGTTGTGTCATCTGCGTATCACAGGTTGTCTTCCTCCAATCCTGATGCCACATTCTTCTTCATATAGTCCATCTTCTTGGATTATTTGCTCAGCATACATATTGAGTAAGTATGGTGGAAGGACACAACCCTGGCACACACATTTTCTGATTTTAAACCATGCAATATTCCTTTGTTCTGTTTGAATGACTATCTCTTGGTCTATGTACAGGTTCTGCATGAGCACAATTAAGTGCTCTGGAATTCTTATTCTTCTCAAGATTAGCCATCATTTGTTATGATCTACACAGTCAAATGTCTTTGCATAGTCAATAAAACACAAATACACATCTTTCTGGTATTTGATTTCAGCCAAGATCAATCTGACATCAGCAGTGATATCTCTTGTTCCACACCCTTTTCTGAATCTGGCTTGAATTTCTGGAGGTTCCCTGTCAATACACTGCTAAAAATGTTTTTCAATTATCTTCAGTGACATATTATTTACATATGATACTAATGATATTGTTCGATAATTTCTGCATTCTGTTGGATTACCTTTCTTTGGAATGGGCACAAATATAGATCTCTTCCAGTCAGTTGGCCAGGTAGTTTGTCTTCCAAATTCCTTGGCATAAATGAGTGAGCACCTCCAGGACTGCATCCCTTTGTTGAAACATCTCAATGGGTATTCTGTCAATTCCTGGAATCTTGTTTTCCACCAATTTCTTCAGTGCAGCTTGGACTTTTTCCTTCAGTGGCACTGGTTCTTAACCCTGCCACTGCTTGAAATCAGTGCAAATACAGGCAACAACTCTGGTGTTATCAGTGTTTCAGGGGGAGAGAGAGAGAGAGAGATGATATCCTTACTATATTCCTAAACACTTAAACCAGTTCAGAACATAGAGAAAGGATTGGAGTTGATTTAATTCTAACTGGAAGCTGTATAATGCAATGGTAATAGGGAAGATTTTAAAATCAGATAGAATAGGTATTCATTTCATCTTTCAATTCAGCTTGCAGTTTGATTTTAAGGCATTATTTAACCTATAAGAGAGAGCCTGTCTTATCATCTATAAAATGTGGAGAATAATGCCTATATCTTAGATGTAAGATGAGAATTAAATGAGAAAAGGCTCCCTGACACAGTGCTTGGAACAAAACACAAGTTCAATTTCCTTTCCTAGAAGAGAAGTAACATCCATTCCACTTAGAGGGGAATGACTGCTAGATGATAGATTTGTCCTTTCCTGGGATCAGGAGTTAAAAAGTGGGTGTAGAGATTATTGATGCCATTTCTCTCTGTTTAAATGCACCCACTAAATTGGCACTGGATGCTTTCACTGACTGGTTTTGACTCTCATTTCAATTTGATCATATAGGTAGGTTAGGGAAGATTGGAACCAATGATCTAATTTCTCTGGTTAAAATAGGCTATAGAATACTATTTGTATTTCTCCAAATATAATAGCTATAAACTCATGGCTGTCTACTAGGGTCTTTACCCAAGAGTTGGCTAACCTTCACTGGAACCATTCAAATAATTGGTGGTCTAAGGAGATCAAACTACATGTTCAAGGGTACACAGTTTGGCAGAGCCAGAAGATAAGCACAGATCTTTCTGACCTGTTCACTACCCTTCCTTCCCCAAACAGTTTTCTACACTTCTTCGCCTGGCCTTTGATTTCCCATGCTGTCTACCCCACCTGAGGGAGTCCCTCCCACTGTAAACCTTCACTTTGTTTTCATCTTTCATATACTTTTGTATTAGTCATTAAAGTTATTTGGGTTCTTGTGCCATTCTCCTCAGTCAATAACAAATTCCTTGAGAGAAGGGACACTGTTACCACCATTATATCCATCAGGACCACTTTCAGCTTTTCACAATAAAGACATTTAATTATCCCATAAAACAAGAAGTCTAGAAGTAGTTCAGAGATGTTTAACAATTTCATTAAGGACTCAAGCTCTTTTTTTATTTCCTCTGCACCATACTTAGTGTATTAGATTTTTATTTACTTGCTTATCACTCACAGTTGCAAGATGGCGGTCACAGATCCAGGTATCTAGTTATTCAGGAAGGAATGGTAGAACTGTTGAATAATCCACTCATGTCAATTCTTTATGAGAAAAGAAAACTCTTCCAGGAGCTCCCTGGTTAACTTCCCCTTATATGTCATTTCACAGTACTGTGTCCCTAAACATTTTCCTATTGTAGTGAATTAAATTAAAGAATTTGAAGACCAATTGAAGGCCTTAATGACAGTGATATATGATAACAAGTATAGGTCCAGAAAGGTGAGGGCATACCTGGATACTGTGCAGCTGCTGAGTATATTTTCCAAGAAGTGGTGTACATATACATACACCAACTTTACAGCACGTGAAATTTAAACTCATGTCTCAGCAAAGTTATAAATTGCAACATGGTGCAAATCTTTAGGATTGCTTGCAGTTAGTGAAGCTCTCCAGTGTTAAGTCTGTGAGTACCAAGGGTCTACTATAACTTCTTTTGTGATGAACAAGGTGGACTGTGTCTGTTTCTTCTTGAATTATTACCCCTTACATTCTTAAGAGAAAGTCTTTGTTGATATCTGACTTTAGATTCAAATATATGTTTAGTTATAGTTCCCTCAGGTGCCAGCAATACTTAGAACAAACTTTAAAAATGCTTCAGGTGAATAGCATTTTGCCCTGTACGTTGTTACAAATTGTGAGTCAATTATTTATGAGTAGAGCCCAATTTGTTTAAACCTCATTGACCTTTAATACAGTTATGACATGTGTCTTGACTTGATTCCTCCCTGTATTGATTTGGTTTAGAAAAGTAAAACAAGAGGTGAAATGGCCCCTCAGGGTAAGTTAAAATTGTAGGTTATGGCCATGTTAAATTGCTTTAGTATACTTTGTGTCCTTTAGAGTCAGAAAATGAAGCAATAAAGTAAGTTGATGTAAGTAATTCTTGTTTTTAAAAGGACCTTGAAGTGCTCTTAACAATATCATGTATTTGATAAGATCTGCTTCAGACTTCTTAATTTAAAATGAACATAAAGATTGTAAAGCCCAAGGAATGTTGAAATACTAGTGTTGTGCTAACAGCTTTGAAACTGAATTCATGGGAGGGGACCAAAAGGAATTCTTCACTATTGTCTGCCATACTTGGGGGAAAATTAGAGGAGTCACTGCTAAGAATTTCCTGGGGGGCATATCCAGATGTACAGAATATTTAAGAGGGTTTCAAAATGCTTTGCTCATTACTTATAACTTATCATGTTCAGACAGTGTTTAAAACTGAAGCAATTTTCAAGTTTTAAATGTTAATTTTTGTGACAGGCAATCTTATTAAATGTGAATGTTCACAACTTCTCCTTTTTTTCTCTCCTCTTTGCCTACTTTTCTGTGACTATTGTGGTGTCGATGGGCTAAGTAGAGAGCTAGAGAAGACAGAAAGAAGGCCTTAATACAGGAGGAAAAAGGAGAAAGAATATTGTTAGTTGGAGGAAAGAATAGACCTATTTTAAGGGTAAAAATGGAGAAAAAGGACAAGACTCAACATGCCAATATGACCTGATATAGGTGATAGTTTTGAGATGTTTAGAGAGAGGGAGGAGAATGTGTTGAGGTATGGTTTATACAGAAAGAAATCAAGAAAGATGATTTCAAAAAATTATTCTTGCTTGTGATGGACGGTGTGCTTTGAAATAGTTTGACATACAATTTAATTGGTTATCAATTACTTTTGAATGTGTGATTATTATTCTTTGAATGGGTCTGAGATTGCTCTCAAGGTAAACAAGCTGATTTTGCTTTATGCTGGTTCTTATCCTTGAAGTTGTTACTTTTTGTCTTTAAAGCCCCTTCTTTCACATATGCCAATAATGACAGTTCTATTGATTGATTGGAGGCCCTGTGTGGTGCAAACAGTTAATGCACTCAGCTGCTAACGAAAAGTTTGGGGGTACATATCCACCCACAGGCACCTCAGATGAAGATCTGGCAATCTACTTCCCCAAAAAGTCGGCCACTGAAAACCCTATGGAGAACACTTCTACTCTGACACACATGAGGTTGCCATGAGTTGGAATTCATGCTACAGCAACTGGTTTTGGTTTATTGATTGATTATCCATAGCAAAAGTATATGACAAAGAGAAAAATTCAGGGCTTTAAGTGGAAGGGGAAGAATTAGAAGATCAACCAGATGACAGACATTTCAGAGCACACAAAACTGCACCAACAGTGGAGGCTTGAGATAAAAGGTCAGTTTGGGGAGATGTAGTGGCTCGTAGGACCTCGTATACTGTTCAGATATTATTTCCTTGATTTCAGCTCATGCTTTTATATATTTGGCTCTAGAGCTCCATTTGCATCACTAAATATCTGAAAGGTCACCTGGTTACCTTAAGCCTTCTATAGCCCTGTTTGATAAGATAATCTGCTAGTTCAGAAACTCTATGCTTTAAAGATGATACGCCAACCATATAGCTTAGAAGCCTCTGTGGAGTAAGTCTGTGTGAATTAAGGGTTGTGAAAAGCCATTCATGAAGTGGCAACCTAATGTGCTGGAACCAGGAATGAAGGGAGAAGTTTAACTGGAAATTATATAATTCTTTTGTCTAAGAACTTCTATTGTTGCCATCCATGACTATACAATGTGTGGGAAGAGTCAGTACCACTTGCTAGTCAGTCTTTCCAGAACATGGTCACTTCTGTACCTTACTTACTTAAAAAAGATCATTTTATGAGACACAGTTCAACTCTGTTCTTCAGTGTCTCTTTTCTTTCTCTGTTTGCCAACTATCTCCTCTACTTGAATACAGAGAAAACATTTCTTGAACACTAACAGTGTGAATATTCTGTACTGGATATAATAATGTCTATTCCAAAGTTCATCCTCTAATCCATGCCAAATATAAAAGCCACTTAAAATAGTTTCTAGCATTCATTTTAAATTTACGGTAATTTATTAAAGTTTTATGTGTATTGTCTGAATTATTATTATTTTTTTAAATAATCCTACAATACCGATGGTTTAAATACATTTTTCACTATTCTTTCTATTTAAACAGGCAGACGGCTTAGATCCATAGAGTTTAAGAATCTTGTCCAAATTGTTTAGCCAAAACTTATGACTCATATCTTCTGATTTCAAATCCTATCCCAGGTCCTTTAAAATTTAATTGTATTGAATTGAAATGAGTGAAAATTAATGTAGTTTCCAAAGATGCAGCAATAATTTAAAAAAAAAATTTATAAAGGGGCAATTAAAGTTGGATGTGTGTTCTTAAAAATATGGTATTTATTGTAGATTCTGAGAAGGAATATAGATTTGGAAGAAGACGTTTATGGAAAACAGAAAGCCACAAATTGTTCTAAATTAGTGACATATTCAATATATATTTGTAATATATATATATTTATAATTTAATTGCTTGTAGGAGCTCTGGTGGCATAGTATCTAAGGCATTTGACTGCTAACCAGAAGGTTGCTGTTCAAAGGTACCAGCCACTCCTCAGAAGGAAGGTTGAGCAATCTACTTCCGTAGTTATACCGCCTCAGAAACCCAAGGAGGGGTCGCTATGAGTTGAATCGACTCAATAGCAGTGGATTTGGTTTTTGGTTTATATATTAAATAATGACAAACATTCACTGAGTATTTATTATATACCAGGCTTGTGACATGCATTATCTTGTTTTATATTCACAATAACTTTCTGCGATAGGACCTATTATTATTATTATTATTTAACTATTGATGAAATGGATACTCCAAGAAGTTTAAAAATTAATCAGGATCTAGCAGAACTAGGATTCAAGTTGCCTGGTTTCTGCAATACCACTTTCTTGTGTCATGGAGTCCAGTGTGGGACTGCTTTATGGATAAAATAGTAATATTCAAGGTCACAAGGGTAGTTGCCCAGCAGAGAAGTCCACCTGTTTTAAGAAGGGTTACAGGGTGGCTCCAGCATCATTTGGTAAGTATCTCTAAGACTTCTATTATCCTTTGTTCAAACTTCATCCCTACCACTCCAACAAGGATTCTGGATTAAACATCTTAAATTCAGTGAATATGAAATAAGTCTGGTGAAATTATTTCTCCTCACAGAAGATATGACGAATATCTGAACTAATAATAGTAATAGCAATTCACCCTTCCCTCTTTCGATTTCCTGAATGGGAGAAATCTTCTCAGAGATTTCATCCCATCTCACCTTTTCTTCTATTGGTCGAATTTCTATATTCACTCTCCATTTAAAGAAGTCTCTCTTATTGGCCTCTAACTGCTCTTGGTCTTCAAGATAGCTCTCACTAGATTTCTTGTTGTCTTTGTCTCAATATGTCTCAAACTGAGCTCATTAGCTACACTTGCCCCATTGAAAGCCTCTTCAAAAGATTCCCCCAAAGGCAATTGTGCTCCTCACGGTCTGCTCTTCTGCAGCCCCACCAAAAAGCTTTTGTACAGACCTAGTTACAATATGATTGGCCTCTTTTGTTGATGTCATAGTTACCAAACTTCCCTACTGCACATGGCTAAAAAGTATACCTCATTACTTAGTGCTCTTCATTGCTCAGCTCATGTATTTCTGTTACTAATAATCCCTAGTATTTTTTTTTCTTACATATTAACTTTTTTCTATGTGTCAACTTTTTCCCTCTAAAATTTTCCTCTCACTCAGTCTTACCCGTGAAGTGTATGATCTCTCTTATGTAACTCAAGCCATACTATATCTCTCAGTTGGCCAACCAAGACAGTATTCAATTTGTTTTAATCTACTTTTCTCTCTTGGTCAATCTCAAAAACTCTAACTGAGGCTTTTCTGAAAAGGGAGCGCTGCTGGTGTAGTGCCTAAGGCATTTGAAGGCTTTGAATAATTCTTATAACATTTCTTGTTATAACATATCACTGCCTTTAAAAACAAAAACAAAAACAAAAAAATAAAACCCATTGCCGTAGGGTCGATGCTAATTCAGAGATCCTATAAGGCAGAGTAGAACTTTCCCATAGAGTTTCCAAGGCTGAAATCTTTGCAGAAGCAGTCTGCCACATCTTTCTACCGCAGAGTGGCTGGTTGATTTGAATGACCAACCTTTCAGTTAGCAGTTGAGTGCTTAAACACTGGGCCATCAGGGCTTAAAAAACAGAGTAAAGACCAAATAATAATAATAATAATAATAATAATAATAATAATTCATTCGAAGTCCAGCTTCCAGAAAGTTTGTCTTAATTTATCAGTACTCCATTTTCCAGTGTGTTAAGAAAGTTCCCAACCCAATCTTTCTAATTTCCCTTTTCTGTAGTTTAATCTGTCCATTTTAAAGGATAGTTATCACATCCATTAGACTATAAATCTCCTTGAGGTCAGGAAACTGTGTCTAACCACTAATAGGTACCCAAACATTTATTAGAGAATAGTACAACCTCTGGGGGGTCAATAAATACTCATTGACTCACTGACTCTATAAATATAAAAGGCAAAATAATCAGACATTCTACTTGCACCTAATTTGTTCCCTGTAGGTAAGTTTGTCTCTTTGGTAGTGTTGATTCTGTTAGGCCATCAGGGTTCCATTTAGTGAATTACAATTGTCATGTGCTAACCAGTACCCTGGTGGCCTGAATGAGTTAAGAGTCTCCCCATATGAAAGACCAGTCGCCTGAGAGTGACTCTGAACCTTGCTGAATACCTAACCCAACCTTTATTTTGTTCCACAACATTTCCTTTGGGACAAAAGGTTCCTTTGCCTTTAGGTCTTTCAGCCTTTTCAGAAGGCAGAAACTCTCAAGTCAGAAACAAATAAAAATGCACTTCATTTACCATATTCTTGCTACTTTACATTTTTAAAGGAAAGCATTACTGAATTAGAGTGAATGCCAAGCAGGAAATTCACAATTTTCCATGCAGCATTTTTCATAAGTGAGCAGCTTTCCAGCAGATCCAGCTGTCAACAGGGCCCTCCTACTGTTTGACTTGCATTCAGAATTCATTTCTGTATGTACCACAATACAAAAATTTTGCAAAGCATTAAAGGAGCATGTACAATGCTCCCTAGGTGTTTCTTCCTCATGCCCAGGCTCCCAAAGCTTTTCTGTTTTGCAGTATTTTCTACCAAACAATGATCTTTTGTGCAATTTTAGAAAACCTACAACAGAGTAAAGTTAATGGATGAATTAGTTGAATCTCAGCAGGAAATCTACGTTTTGGATCCTGAGGAATCTGGTGTCTTTGTGAGCTAACAATTACAAGCAGAGTCTTTTTTTTTTTTTTTAATTTAGTTGTGATCTGGGTGCGATTAGTTTTACTCTCAGCATTTCATACATATTTGGTTTCATGGCACCAATTACAACAATAAACAGCTCTCCTCCCATCTCCTTCCACTGACTACCCACCCCTTCCCTGGGTCCTTCTTGTCTATGCATTCCTGTCTGTCCTGTTTTCCCCCTATGCAAATTCTGCCCCTTTGATGTCTCACAGTTCATTGATCTAAGGGGTGCATCTCCCTGGGGTAGGTGGGTGCATCTCCCTGGGGTAGGTGGGTGTATCTCCCTGGGGTAGGTGGGTGTATCTCCCTGGGGTAGGTGTTCTTCTGGAAGCCCTTTCTACTGTTTGGCTGAGAGCTAATCAATGGAAGTGAGTCAAGTTCCAGGCCTGAAGGATAGCCTAGGGTTCAAGAAGAGTGTTATGAAGACACTGAGTCTTCTGGACCATAAAGATGCCAAGTTCCCAATGCCCATAACAGGAATGAGATGCTTACAAATGTGAGAGATTTCTGAACAGTTCTCATCTTAGTTTAATATATATGACATTTTGGGTAAGCTGTCAGAAAGGCAACACCGTGTTCTGATAATACCCCTCCATCCTGACTGCAAAATGCCCTGATTGCCTTGCCCTCCTTCATGTGCCCCTCTTGCCCAGCCTTAGAGGGCTTGCAGGGGCCATTTTTATGCTCCTCAAAATGGCATCCACACTGGCTGTAGAGCCAAAAGAATACAGCTACTCCCAATGCCAAATCTTCCTGGAGAATTTTGTCATCTGCAAATTTTACCTGAAGACTTCCTCTGGCTCCTGACACAGTTTTGAGGATTTCTTGTTTTCTCTCACTGCAGCTTTTTATCTGCAGACATATTTCTTACTAGTATGACCTGCCCCTCTTTCTCCTTTTGGACCTCAACTAGAAATGACACTCTGTGGTTACACTAGACTGATTCTAGGGAACTACCAACAGCACAATCTTCTATGTCCAACTCCATTTCTTCGTTAAACCTCTATTTATGTGAAAACTTTCTCAACAGTTTGTTTTTGTTGCTGCTGTGGGCCTTTGTGTTGATTCCAACTCAGTGACCCTATATGAGTAAAATTACCCCATAAAGTTTCCCAGTCTTAGGAAAGCAGTTGGCTAGGTTTTTTTTCCTGCAGAGTAGCTGGTGGGTTCGGGCTGCCAACTTTTTGACTAGTTGCTGAGTGCTTAACCATTGTGCCACCAGGACTTATTTTTTCTCAATACTGGATGAGCCCTGGTGGTTCAGTGATTAAAGCACTCCGCTGCTAACAGAAAGGTTGGCAGTTTCAACTCACCAGGAACTCCATGAGCTAATGTGGCAGTCTGAATCCGTAAAGACTTCTGCCTTGAAAACCTTATAAGGCAGTTCTACTCCATCTTACATTGTTGGTATGAGTTGAAATTGATTGGATGGCAGTGGGTTGGGTTGGGTTTTAGCAGTAACTCTTTATTGAGCACTTCCTGTGGACCAGGCTTTGTATTGGGTGATTTTCATGTTGTTTTATTTTAACATACAGATGAAGAAATCCTGGTTCAGTGAGATGAGAATACTTGCATACTTGCTGATGTCACACAGCTAGCAAGAAGCAGAGCTAGGAGTCAAAGCCTGGTCTTTCAAAAGTCAGAATTTATTCTCACCACAATGCCCTACTGTCTAATCTGACTTCTTCTCCCTTTAAAATGGTGTTATCTACTGTCTTACTGTGCTTAAATGCATTCCCACATATATCTTATATATATGGATATATGAAATAGCATTTACAGTTTTTGTTATAGATAGTTATTAGCATTTTAAATTGTTCCACTAAAATACGAATTTTAGAGATCAAGGATTGAATCCTATTTGTCTTTATTTCCTTCCCCCTAAACTTAGATCCTGGCACTAAGTAATTGCTCAATAAATGGCAATGATAATGTTGGGTTAGTAGAGTAATTATTAGGAATAATTACAGAAGTTTATTCACAATTCCATCACTATCATTATATTAGGGCTTACAAGTTGGAAACTCCTAAGGAGAATATTTATAAACTACTTGGACAATTTACAAATACATTTTCTTTCCATGAAATACTAGCTGATCAATTGCATGTTAAAATAATGGGTTCATATGAATAGTCTGGCTTAAAATATTTCTGTGTTGCAAAAATCAGTGCAATACAAAAACACAAACCTAGTTTTTAGCAGCATTTTTAGTCAAGAGCTTAAAATAATCTTTTACTTCATAAGATGATGCCCTCAACAAAAGTCAAAGGTCTAGACCAATGCTCCTGACACCCTTCCTTCATCACTTTTGACTTGGCTTTACCATCTGCCAGGGATTTGACATGCAAGCAGATGAACTCTCTGAAGTGGTTACTCTAGGCTATTTTTTAGATAAACAACTAATGAGGCAAGGTAGTATGCTAACCTAGTGAATAAAATTGTATTTCTAATTCTAATCCCCTATATGACAGTAAGGTTTTGGTCACAAGGTTTTACCAAGAGAATATGATGCCCCAATATAACACATCACTTCTACTGGTAAAAGCACTATGATAAAGGAATGTACCCAGTATACTGTTCATTTTTACAGAAATCCCAAACTCCTTAAATATACTACGTGGTAGCCATTCCATCTGAATGAAAGTGTTCTTTCTGAATTTTTATTTCGCTCTTTGTTCTACATCCCATCTCTAGATTTTTCTCTTTTATGTGTGCTAAATTTAAGTGTAAAAAAGAACCCCAAATCCAAAATAATAAGTGGAAGATGAGAAAACATAAGATGATTATTACAACACTGCATCATATATTATATAAAGACAGAGTCTCACCAATTTATTTGGCTGTGTCTGGGTGCTTGCTTAGGGAGTTAGAGATCTATTCCTTCATTCTATCAACAGCTTTTGCTGTCAATTAATTAGAATATATATTCCTATTAATTCAAGAATGTGCAATGCCTTCTTTATATACCCTACAAGCATTTCCATGAAGCTGTATCTGTCCTCACTTATAATATGCAGTACCCCATACTGCAGTTTTCTACTTCTTTCCCAATCTACATATTGTATGGTTGCCAAACTGTACAGATGCTTTTTTGGATTGGAAATATATTGCTGCTTTTAATAATATTTTAAAATGATGAGATTATGGATTTTAGCTTGCTCTCTTTACAAACATGGATATGTAAAACCCATTTAACAGATGAAGAAATTAGGCTGTCTATGATTTGGCTATCATAATTTGCAAGCCAAATGGTTAAATATCTTTCAACAACAGATGCCCCCCAGTGGATATAACAATATCACAGAAATTAAGGCTCCACTCTTATTTCTTTTATAATTTTAACATTCTGAAAATTGAGGAGCCAAATCCATTATTATCTTCATTCTCAAGTCTGTATTTCCTTATGGAATTCCTTACCTTAGCTAATGGCATTTCAATATACTCTGTTGCCTCAGTTAGAACTCTTAAATTCATCTATGACTTATACCCCTTATTTTCCATGTCCAATTGATCATCAAACCTGTCAGTTCTCCCTCAGAAGTGTCCTCTGGCTCAAGTTTCTCTTTATCATCCTGATGGCCACTGGCTGAGACTCTCATCATTTTTGTTTACAGTATTAAAACAGCTTCCTAGATGATTTCCCTGGCATCCATCTTTCTCCCCTCTAGCCCATTCTTGACATAGACACCAGAAGGATCTTCCTGAAAACAATTCTCATCAAATTACCTCTATCCTTAAAGACCTTGACTGGAGTTCAGTTGCTCACAGGATGAACTCTAAACTCCTACCTGGTCCTACACGATCTTGGCAATTAGGTATCAATTTACTTTTCCACTTACAGTTCTTGCTATGTTCTGTGTGGTCTCTCCTCTCTGTTTCCATTCCTAAACACTCCTATCAAACATTTACACTACCAAATATATTAATTAATGCCTTTCCATGTGTTATTCTACTCTGGGATGCTACTTTTCTCCTTTACTGGTTGGTGAATGGTACTCATTTTTGAGACCATGATAATATCATTTCCTCTTGAACTCTTTCCTGACACCTATAGGAAAAAATTATTCTTACCCTGCTCTGGGCTTTCTCATCATGCTAAGAATACTTTTATTATTTGTATTTATTATATATTTGTATTTTAATTATATGTAAACAAGTCTGGTTCTAAACTCTTTGGAGGAAGAAGGCTATGTGTTTTTCATATTTGAAGTTCATGAACATTTAATAAATATGTAAATTAATGAATGGTCCATGTTGGTCTTTCCCCAAATGTAACCAAACCAAATGATATTTTTACTTACAAGTGCTTTCACTATAATGTGATATGTGCTTTCCTAAAAATTTTGATTAAAAAGAGACCCAAACTTACTGCCTTTGCGTCAATTTGACTCAGTGACCCCTCTTTGGGTTTCCGAGGCGGTATCTCTACAGAAGTAGATTGTCCAATCTTCCTTCTGAGGAGTGGCTGGTGGATTTGAACTGCCAGGCTTCTGGTTAGCAGTCAAATGCTTTAGGCACTACACCACCACAGACTTATAATAAAAGTAGATACTGTGTGTAATACTAAAAGAACAGGATTTTTTTTTCTTTTCAGCTTTTGACATAAATTTGTTTGAGTAGCAGATCTTACTTTTGAGTCCTTTTCTTAGTTGCTCTCAAATCCATCTCCCCTTTCCCATATTCTTCTCTGCACATCCCCACCCCAGCCAACCCACCTCATTCTGTTCTATATTACAGGGAACCACACTGCTCTGGCTCCCTTCACAAGTGGCTTCCTGGTAGTTTTGATCAGTGGTAGTCACTGGAGAAAGGCCAGTAGGCAGTAGGAGGCACTCATCTCTCCTCTGATTCCTCTACTTAGGCTTATCTTTGGCAGGAACTACCTTCCTTCTGAGGGTCGAGGTCTTGTGGGGTTGCCCACCCTCCATGGTCCCAGTCCTTAAAGGCAATCCTATGTTTTGCTCTAGCTCCCACTAGACAGCCCTGTCTTTGGGGGTCTGGGAACACCTCCTCCTGCTGTTCCTTTCACCTTAGAGGTGATAGAGGCTTCTTGCTTTTGTTAATTTTGGTTTTTCTTCATTGTTTTCTGTCTAGCTTCTCAGCTCTTCCATCACTGTGTTACAATTTAATACAATTTCCTGTATTAAAATGTATTGAATATTACCTCTTCCTGAAAGATCTGAAGTGTGTTTCCTTGACTGGATTGTAACTGATACACAATTGAAAACAATATATTATAAAAATATATTATATTATATAAAAAACATAATTAGATATGCTACAGGTTCCCATCATCAATCTTGTAGGACAGACTTCCAGAAATTAGACACAATAGAAATTAGACACTGTGGGTCACAATAGAATATTATTCAATATAGTTCTGGAAGAGAAGTGCTTAAAGAAAAGACTCCAAGGTTGAAAAGCACTCAAAATACACAGTAGCTACAACATTGGTATGCTCTAATACCAATGATCTTGAAGATGATATAGAACTGGGCATCATTTCACTCTATTGTACATTACCATTCAAGGATCACTTGAATGGTAATTAACAACAACAATAAGAATTATCCACAGCACCTTGACTACACACTTGGACTCTGACTTGGATTCCTATCATCTATAGACAAAACTGTAGAACAATGCCACTGATTGTATCTGAGGACATAGCCCTAGTGACTATGCTCAAGACTGACATTTTATGACTCATTCTGCCAATTTTCTGTTAAGTAGACATTTAGCAGGGAACATTATTGAAATATCCAAACACGCTGAAATTTCTGTTGCCTTTATTCAAGACTAATTCATAACAGTGATAAGAAGCAACAACAAAAATTTCAATTATACTTGAAAACAAGCAAATTCCAAACCCTTTGAAGACTGCAGCGATAAAAAGTATCATGCCAATTTAAAAAGGAACTGGCTCAGTAGGTATGTACTATAAAACCTTCTGCTAGAACCTCTTGCAAAAGATGATTTTTAATGTTTCCAGCAGAATAAATGATGAGAGATCTTCTTTATCCCCCCACCTATCATCTGCTATTGCAACTAATCCAACTTTTATTGAAGAAATTGTTACTGAAGCTGTAATCAAACAGGCTGGCTAAGTAAAGAAAAATGCATTTCTTTTGAATCAGGATTAAGTTGTGTTGGTTGATGGGTTTGGAAAAACAATATTATACTTGGCTTCTTGATAAATACTGCAGAGACCTCTTGTAAATCCTCCAGTAATTTTTTGTAATCCTTCACAAGTTGTAAAATCATTGCAGTGAGGCAGACGAGAGAGGAATCCACAAATAAGACATCTGTTATTGTTATATCAATGATGATATATACCCAACTCTGAAATAACAACATTTAACAAGAAATGGAACCTTATCCAAAATGAGATCTCGCTCACTTCCATGACTTCATTTGCTACATTAATAAGAGTAAACTGAAGTTTATAATTGGGTGATCTTATCTATTAGCATTAGTAATATATCACAGGTATAGGGCTTTATATTTTAGATTAATGGAATTCAAAATGTTGGAGAAGTCCCACTCTAGCATATAGAATGGGCAGATAGATGAGAAAGATGATACATTGAATAAACGGAAAAATATTAGGGCCATATACCTTTAGCTCAGTTTTTAAAGGAAACTTGCATCCCCTAAATTTTCAGTTTATTTTTTTACAAGTTTAAGATGTTTTTGCAAAAATACATTATAACCCAAATGAAAGAATATTCAGGTTTATGATACTTTTCAAAAGACACTTTCCCAAAATCTTAATGTTTAAAATGAAGATTTAGCAAAATATCTTATTGCTTGAATTTAACATGTTTTTCCAACATAGGTGAAACACAAATTGTAAACTCCAAGGATAGGCTACTTTAAAATCAGGAGAGTTTTTAAGAATTCCACAGTAGAACTTTGACAATGCAATTAGCGATTTTTCCAGCACAGATTTGTGTACAAATCAAGGGAATCTTTAACAGGCTCTTTTAAAAATGTCTGCCTGGAGCATTATGCTCTTTTAAGGACTATCTATATGGGGTCAAGTGAGCTCTGGTAGCATAGTGGCTAAGGCACTTGACTGCTAACCAGAAGGCTGGCGGTTCAAACCCACCAGCCCCTCCTTGGAAGGAAGATGGGGCAATCTACTTCCGTAGTGATACTGCCTCGGAAACCCAAGGAGGGGTCGCTATGAGTCGGGTCCGACTTGATGGCACATAACAACAACAGCAACATATGGGGTCAAAGTGACAATAGCAACTCTAAAGACTAGATAAGACTCTTAGGGGGCAGTGAGTTTATGTTAATGGGGAAGAAAGAAGTAATAAAAGGAGGGTGAGAATGGTTGCCTAACTTGAAGAATGTACTCAATGTCACTGAGTTGCATGTGCAGAAACAGTTGAATTGGTGTATGCTTTGGTGTATATATTCTCAAAAACAACAGCAAATGTCTTCAAATGACCTCCGTGAATCTCTTGGTTTTTACTTATCTTCCTATTAACTTTGTTTGATTCCTGCTCTTAAAGCTGTATTTTATACCCTACTAAGACAAGCATGTGCTGAGCTCTTGCACTTGACAACTCTATACTTTCCCCTTAGTCTCATTCTTTTCAGTGCAAACAAGTGAAAAGTCCTTGCTACGCTCACCTATGGATCTTCAGCTCAAATTATGTTTTAATTCTTTTTGAGCCTTTGCTAAAGATAGTGAATGCTGAAGCCAAAGGTTATCATGTTGTGTGAGCATACTTAGAAAACAGGTGTTACAGATAAGTAAGAACCATCTAGACCTTGCAACAGTTCTGCCACCACTGACTACTACAGACTTTTTGAAATTCTTCTTCCTTGGGTTTCCATATAAATACCCTTCTCTCCTGGATCACCTCCTACTTCTTTGACCTGACTGCTCCATCTCAGTTTGGTTTATTAACTTCCATTCTTCTTCCTAATTTTTGTATGTAGGGACTTCTAGAGCTCTGTCCCTGACCATCTTCCATACCTTTATCATTCTATATACCATACTTGGTAACTCAAAGTGAATGGCTAAATATTTCAAAGTGGTGGTGTGGCAGGCATTGTGAGTTCTACTTAAGTCTCTCATCATATTTCTAAATCTGACTATTTTGCAGTGTCATAAAAAGAGAAGAAATCATTATATTTGTGTATAAACTCATAAACAACATTCATTCTGGACTCTTAATTAGGTTTGCTTCCAAAACTCCAAGTTGAATAAATGTATTTCTTTTGTATGTCTATTTCTTAATTAATACTAAAACAACCTTTAAAAACCAAATCGAAACAAAACAAAAAAAACCTTTAGTCTGCATTAAAAGGCGGGGGGATTTAACCATTACTGAGAAGATTCAGTAAAATGTAAAGCTATCAGATATTTAACAATTGATTACTTTAATCTGTTAAACTCTTTAATAGATAAGTTATCAGCCTTTACCTTCACCGCCATGTTAGGCCTATAGGAATAAATAAGTGCTGAGCTCAAATCTTGAGGCCAGGAATAACATTAGGGGATTTTGCCTGATGAGGGTGTAGGATCTAGAATTAGTCTTTCTTCTATAAGCTCTCTAAGACTTAGCGTTTGTAAGATTAGTTCTAGTATTGATATATCTCTAAGTAAACACTTCCCTTTATCTTCCTTTTGCTCTTCAGGGAGCACAGATAGACTTCTTCTTGGGTTTACAGATAAACCAACCAAGGACCTAAAGGCACTGGCATTCTGCCCTAGATCCCAGACCCCTGAGAAACTTTACCTAGCTCTTGCAGACACCTTCCCTAGGGGCTGGGCCAGTGATGTAACTAGTATTTGTGTCAACCAGGGTGGTAACTTAATGGTGTCACCCCCATCCCATGGACCTCCTCCAGTACCAGAACATACAGAATCCTTAGTAATGTTTATTATAAATTTTAATCATAGAATAATATGTGATATAGTTATAAATTACTTAAATGTAATATTTCTTAGATTACATGAATACTGATGACAAAATCATTTTGTAAAATCTTTCTACATTGAATGACATTATTAGTCACAGCACTATTAGTAACTGAGTGGATGTGTGTCTGTTAATTTTCTCCTTCTTTTCCTTTAATTACTACTTCCTTCTCAAAAACTTTATTGATATAAGTTCACAAATATCAATTATCACAATATTGTAGCTAAAACACCAGAAAATGACAAAATCAGCGACTATAAAAGCACCGGCAGTGATGAAAACAACAGCTCGTGTTTATAGCTCATGTTTGTAGTGCATGCAGATGAAACCACATGATCTGAAGTGACATTGTAATGGGGAAATAATGAAAACTGACCAGAGTGCAGTAGAAGGCTGAAAAACTAAATTATCATAAGAGTTTTAGGCTTGCAGGTTATTGATACATGTAAATTGGGCTTAGGAAAAATGTTTTTGTTGTTATAACAACTATACGGATATTGTTATTAAAAATAATAAATTTCTGCTGAAACATTGCACAAGAATTTTAGAGAAAATCATCTGGTGTCACCCTGTCTGATAGTGTAACCTGGTGCAATCCTCATACCTTTCACTCCCTTAGTGATACCACTGGGTTGGACCTTGTTTCTGGTGCTCCTAGATCCTAGATCAGGTTCTGATCCTCAAATGGACTGAAAGCCAAAAGTGTGACACAGTCATTCACTAAGTTTGAGAAGCACAAAAGTCTATACACTCTAGCATCTCTCCACATTGACCAGATGAACTCTTATGAATACAGATACTATTTTTTCATAATTATAAATGAATTCATGAATTTATTAATCACACCAGAATCCATAAGTGGGAATTCACAGTAATAGTAATGAGTACATACTGAAAAGCATTGTTTACTCACATTGCAGACAAAGGTCAGTGTAAATATGGATTTGTTGAACTTTACAATACTATTGGAGACTCCCAAAGTCTGGGGTTGGTATGGAATAGATTCCTCATAAGCACCTTCTGTGTTGTCCTTGGCTTTTGACACATTTTACTTTATTTCCAATGTGATGTTATATTTGACCCATGAGTTTTTTTGAATTATATCAAATATTCCTGGTTTCTGTTACTGATTTCTAACTTAATTCCATACATGAAGTTCAGAGAATATAGTCAGATTATTTAAGAGTCCTTTGAACCATGCTGACCTTTGCTTTATGGTTTAGGAAATGATAAGGTTTTTAATTTCTTCTATTTGGGCTTGAAAAGGATGTGTTTTCTCTAAATGTTGGCTTAATATTCTAGATACATCCACTAGATTAAACTTGTTAGCTATACTGTTAAAATTTTCTCTATACCTACTGAATTTTGTCTACTATATCCATTACTGAAAGAGTTGCATAAATATCCCACTCTGATGATAGATTTGTCAGTTTCTACATATGATTCTGTCTGGTTTTGTTTTGTTTTATAAATGAGACTCTGTTCTGCACCCTACTTTGATCAGCAATGTCTGGGGGTCCAAAAGCCTGTGAGCGGCCGTTGAAGGTACAACTATTGGTTTCTCCCTGCTTGGAGGAAAGAAGGGAGAAGGAAACCGAAGATGCAAGGAAACAGTCCAAAGGACTAATGGACCGCATGAACCCCCGCCTCCACATCCCTGAGAATAGGTGCTGCCCAGCCACTACTGCCAACCTCCCTGAAAGGGATTCACAACAAGAGGTCCTGGATAGAGTGGGAGAAAAATATAGAACAAAATTCAAAATCATAAAAAAAAGACTGGGCTTACTGATCTGATAGGGACTGATAGAACCTCCATGACCATGGCCCCTAGACACCCTCAAGCCTAGAAACAAACTGTGGCTCAATTTTCAGGCAAATGATAGAGCTATAAGGTGAACAATAGCACCAGGGAGGTACAGCTTATTAGCTCAAAAGGCATCATTTGTCCAGAGATAAAGCTATGAAGGCAGGAAGGGATAAGAAAGGATGAAGGAAAAACAGGTAAACATAGGAAGGAAGTGGGAACAATGTTATTATGTTGTAAGGATTGCAATGAGTATCACAAAAAAAAAATGTCTATGAATGGTTGCATGGAAAATCAATTTGTTCTGTGAACTTTACCTCAAATCACAGTTTTTAAAATAATAAATAAATGAGACTATGTTAAAAAAGTGATAAATATTTAAAAGTATTATATTTTCCTGGTAAAGGGAACATTTTTTCAATATATATTGCCTCTCTTTAAATGTTTTTCTTTTCCTCTTGATCATTTTTTAAAATTTTTCCTCTTGGTCTATTTTTTTTTTTTTTAATTTATTATTGTGCTTTGGGTGCAAATTTACAGAGCAGAATTTATTTACATTCAATAGTACATATACATTTGTTTTTACAGATACTGTTTTGTTTGGCTGGATAGTTCTCTTGGTGGCTAACTTCACTGTTGAGTCATTTTTCCAGCTTCAATATCAACCTGTCCCAGCTTTTTATTTTTTGTTCACTGCCCACTAAGTTCTCAGTGTGTTCTACAGCTCAGATTATACAAATTCTGACATTTTTCACTGGTTTGAAGAGGTTGTTAGGAGCTGTTAATCTGGTTTTGACTCAGTGACTCTACGTACAGCAGAACCAAAGATTGCACAGTCCTGCATCATCCTCCCAGCAGTTGCTATGCTTGAGCCCATTGTTGTAGCCACTGTCTCAATTCATCTGGTGAAGGGTCTTTCCCTTTTTCATTGACCCTCTACTTTAAAAAGCATGATATCCTTCTCCAGGGACTGGTCCCTCCTAATAACGTGACCAAAGTACAAGAGACTAAATCTGGCTATTCTTTCTTCTAATGAGCATTCCTGCTTTATTACTTCAAAGACAGATTTGTTCCTTCTTCTGACAGTCCACGGTATATTCAATATTCTACCTCAACACCTTACTTCAAATGCGTCAATTCTTCATTGGTCTTCCTTCTTCATTGTCCAGCTTTCACAAGCATAGTAGGCTATTGAAAAGGCAAGGACTTGGGTCATGCACAACTTAGTCTTCAAAGTGACATCTTTAAAAAGGCCTTTTGCTGAAAATTTGCCCAATGAAATACTTTTGATTCATTAACTGCTCCTTCCATGGGTGTTAATTGTAGATCTAAGTAAATGAAATCCTTGACAAATTCAAACTTTTCTTTATTTATCATAATGTTGTTTATTTATCCAGTTGTGAAGATTTTGTTTTCTTTATGTTGCGGTGTAATCTGTACTGCAGACTGCAGACTGTTCATCAGTAAGTGCTTCAAGTCATTTTCACTTTCAGCAAGCAAAGTTGTGTTGTCTACACATCACAGGTTGTTAATGAGTCTCCTTCCAATTCTAATGCCACATTCTTCTTTATATTATCCAGTTTCTCAAATTATTTGCTCAGCATACAGATTCAATAAGTATGGTAAAGGGATACAGCCGTGACCCACACTTTTCCTGGTTTTCACTCACTCAGTATCCCGTTGTTTTGTTTGAACCACTACCTCTTGGTTGTACATATATAGGTTTCACATGAGCACAATGAAGTGTTCTGAAATTCCCATTCTTTGCCATGTTATCCATAATTTGTGATGATCCACAGAATAGAATGTCTTTGTATTGTCAATAAAACACAGGTAAACATCTTTTTTGTATTATTTGCTATCAGACAAAATCCATCTGACATCAGAAATTATATCCCTCTTTCCACTTCCTCTTCTGAATCTGGCTTGAATTTCTGGCAGTTCTCTGTCAGTATACTGCTGTAACCATTTTTGAATTATTTTCAACAAAATTTTACTTGCATGTGATATTAGAGATGACATTCAATAATATTTGCATAATGTGGGATCACCTTTCTTTGGAATGAACACAAATATGGATCTCTTCCAGTCAGTTGAACAGGGTTTCACATTTCTTGGCATGAATAAGCAAGTTCATCCAGAGCTGCGTCCATTTACTGAAACATCTCAATGGATATTCTGTCAGTTCCTGTTGCTTGTTGTTGTGTACCGAGTCAGACCCGACTCATAGCAACTCCTCCTTGGGTTTCTGAGGCAGTAACACTACCGAAGTAGATTGCCCCATCTTCCTTCCCAGGAGTGGCTGGTGGGTTTGAACTGCCAGCCTTCTGGTTAGCAGTCAAGTGCTTTAGCCCCTATGCTACCAGAGCTCCTTGTCAGTTCTTAGAACCTTGTTTTTTCACCAGTTCCTTCAGTGCAGCTTGAACTTCTTTCTTTACTACCATTGGTTCTTGATCATATGCTGCCTCCTGAAATGGATGAATGTTGACCAATTCTTTGTTGTTCAGTGATTCTGCTTATTTCTTCTACCTTCTTTTGATGCTTCCTGCATCATTCAATATTTTTCCCATAGAATCCTTCAATATTATAACTCATACCTTGAATTTTTTCTTCGGTTTTTTCTTCTTGATAAATGCTGAGTGTGTTTTTCCCTTTTGATTTTCTAATTCCAGTTCTTTGAGCATTTCATTATAATACTTTATTTTGTCTTCTTGAAGCACCCTTTGCATTCTTCTGTTCAGCTGTTTCATTTAGCCATTTCTTCCATTTGCTTTAGCTACTTTCCCATTGAGAGCAAGTTGCAGTCTCTTCTGACATCTATTTTGGTCTTTTTAATAACCTTTTGCTTTCTTCAAGTATGATGTTTTTGATGTCATCCCACATTTTGTCTGGCCTTTGGACATTAGTGTTCAGGGTGTCAAATCTGTTCTTGAGCTGCTCTCTAAATTCAAGTGTGATATACTCAAGATCGTATGTTGGCTCTGTGGACTTGTTTTAATTTTCTTCAGTTTAAACTTAAACTCACATATGAGAAATTCATAGTTTGTTCCACAGTCAGCCCCTGACCTTGTTCTGAGTGATGATATTGAGTTTCTTTTTCCTTTCTTTCCACAGCTCTGGTTGATTTGATTCTCGTGTATTTCATCTGGCACGGTGTATGTGTATTTGTTGTTGTTGTTATGTGCCGTCGAGTCGGCCCCGACTCATAGCGACCCCTCCTTGGGTTTCCGAGGCAGTATCACTACGGAAGTAGGATTGCCCAACCTTCCTTCCGAGGAGTGGCTGGTGGGTTTGAACCGCCAGCCATCTGGTTAGCAGGCAAGTGTCTTAGCCACTATGCTACCAGAGCTCCCTGTGTATGTGTATAGTAACCATTTATGTTGTTGAGAAAGGTATTTGCAATGAATAATTCATTGGTTTTGCAAAATTCTATCATGTTATCTCCAACATCAGTTCTAGCACCAAGGCCGTATTTTCCATCTTCCAGTGCATCTTCTTTGTTTTACAACTTTCACATTCCAATCACAAGTAATTATCAATGCAACTTGGTTGCATGTTTGGTCAACTTCAGACTGCAGAAGTTGGTAAAAACCTTCAATTTCTTTATCTTTGACTTTACTGGTTGGAACATAAATTTGAATTAAAGTAATATTAACTGATCTTCTTTGTAGGCTTATGGATATCGGCTTATCATTGACAGCATTGTACACTGGGATCGATCTTGAAATGTTCTTTTTGATGATCAATGTGACATGATTCCTCTTCAATTTGTCATTCCTAGCATAGTAGACCATTTGACTGTCCAATTCAAAATGACCAATATCAGTCCATTCCAGTTCACTAATGCCTAGGATATCTATCTTTGTTCATTCGATAGGCTAGATCAGCTTTAAGGAGACAAAATCATGAGTTGTTAAGATGATCTATCTTAGTTAACTATTGCTGCCATAACAAAAATTATAAGCGGTGACTTCAATAACAGAAATTTATTGTTTCACAGTTTTGGCGGATGGAAATCTGAATTCTGGGAGTCTGCCCGGCTCTAGGGGAAAAACCTTGTTTCTTTCCACTTCAGGCATTTATTTGCCATATTTGACTTTGTAGATGTAACTTCTCAAGGTGTGTCTCTTGCCTTCTGGGTGTCTGTGTATATTCTGCTATTTTTATAGGATAAAATTCAGAAGGGATTGAGTTTAGGAGCCACCCAACTCCTCTATGGCCTTGTTAACATAACAAAAGAAAAACCCCTATTTGTAAACAGTCATATTTACAGGTACCAAAAAACCACTACCATTGAGTCGATTCGGCCTCATAGCAACTCCCATTGGATTTCCAAGGCTGTAAATCTTTACAGAAGTAGATTTCCTCATCTTCCTCCCATGGAGCAGCTGGTGGGTTTGAACCTCCACCCTTTGGTTAGCATCCAAATGCTATACTCACTATGACACCAGAGCTCATTTATTTACAAGTACAAGGATTACCATTTCAGAATAACCTTTTTTGGGGGCATAATTCAATTTATAACAGGGTCTGGTGTGGCATATTATTATTCTCTCATAATTAATATTTATTGAACAACTAAAAGATTTTATCTTACTCAGTGTGAGGAGACAGTAAACTATAATAGCTTGTCTCTGTCTTTAAAGTGTTTACATTTTACTTGTATAGATGCTCAAATTTTTGTCTGTGTGTGCACACATAACAGAAGAAAGAGGGGCTTTACAAATGGCATTAAAAATAACCCAAGTCTTAATGCTTTCAATTAGTTCATAACTCTATAAAGGCAAAGATTAATCCTTGCTCACTGCCACTGAAAACTCTATGTTTCTCTAGCAGGCTTATTTTAACAAACAAAGCTGCTTTTGTGTATTAAAATGGGATTTTGCATGTAATATATGGAAATGTTGGAGAAAGAGAAAAAGGGATTTTTATAGGGTATGTTATGGCATTCTGGTGTTGTAGTAGATAAAGCATTTGGCTGTTAATCAGAAGGTCAGTAGTTCAAACCTACCAGCTGCTCCGCAGGAGGAAGATGAGGCAATGCACTTCTGTAAAGATTTACAGCTTTGGAAACCCAGTGGGGGTCTCTATGAGTTGGAATCAACTCAATAACTGTAGATTTGTTATTTTTGGTTTTATAACTCATTGTCGTCCAGTCAGATCTGACTCATAGCAACCCCTCCTTGGGTTTCCCAGGCAGTATCACAACGGAAGTAGATTGCCCAACTTTCCTTCCAAGGAGTGGCTGGTAGGTTTGAGCTGCCAGCCTTTGGGTTAACAGCCAAATGCCTTAGGCACTACGCCACCAGAGCTCCTTTTTTGTCTTATAGGATATGGTATTAGCCCTTTCCCTAATGGGGGAAAGTAGAATTGCATGCATTGCTTAGTACTATGAACATGGATTGAGGGAGAGAGATAAAGACAAAAAGAGAGTGATAGATCCAGCTTCTTCTCCAAGATAGCAAGGAAGAAAGCCCCTTAGAGTGTTATAAACTAACCCAGTACTGAAAATGGGATTTTGGAGATTCAGAACATCCTGGAACAGCTGTGTCATGTGCATGCTTACTGAATCAGATAAAGTGTGAAATAATAAAAGTTTTGCACACTCTAGCTCAACTTCTGCGCCTCTTTCCTACCTGCCTTCTGCTTACCACCCCTCCCCCAGCTGCACAAGACCCTGTTGTAGTGTCTTGTTCATGTGTACTTATTCCCAAAGAGCCCTCTAACATTATTTTATTTAACGCTTACCCTGTCACAGGAAACCATCAATGGTTAAAATAAGAGTATAAAATGACTAGTCTAACCTCTCTGAGCATTAGTTTCCTCATTTGTAGAGGAGGAATATGTGCTCAGTTTCGATATTAAAAAACAAACGAACAAATGAAGAAACCAATTACTGTTCAGTCAATTCCAACTCACAGCAACCCCATGTGTTGCAGAGAAGAACTACTCCTTAGGGTTTCTTGGCTATACATTTTACAGAAGCAAATTACCAGGCCACCAGACTTTTCTTTCGTGGCACTGGTGGGTGGGTTCCAACAACCGCTAGGTAAGTAACCAAGCGCAAACCATTTGCATCACCCATGGGCCTTTTAAGATCACAGGTGAGGAAACTGATGCACACTGAGTCAGAGAGAACTTGTCGTAGGCTGCATGCACATAGTGAGAACTACTGAGCCAGGTTAAAAAAAAAAAAAAAAAAAAAAAGATCACTGCCATCAAGTTGATTCTGACTCTTAACGTTTCTGAGGCAGTAAATCTTTACAGAAGTAGATCGCCCCCATCTTCCTTCCACAGAGCTGTTGGTGAGTTTGAACAATTAACTTTCTGGTTAGCAGTCGAATGTCTTAAGCACTATACCACCAGAGCTCTTTTGAGCCAGGTTAAGCTCAAGGTAAAAGTTTGTGCTCATCTTGTTGCACTACATGAGAATTTCAGGCTCTGGTTGGAGTGAGAGACTTTCTTAGCACCTAGAGTTACCAGTTAAAATACAGGATACTCACTTACTTTGGAATTTCAGGTAAATAATGAATAATTTTTAGTGTAAATACATAACAAATACTGCATGGAACATCCTTGTATATTATTATTCATTGTTTACTAAAATTCACATTCTCTGGGTATTGTTTTGTATTTATTTATGTATTTTGCTAAATTTGGCAACTCTACTAATACATCATAAATCACAACATGTAAACACTGCTAAAATGTACGGAATGTGCTCCTTGAAGCTGAAAGGAGGTAAACTTTTATTATCAAGCCATAGCCTGTCAGAAATGGAAAGGCTCTTAGAGGTCACCCATCCTCATTTTACAAACAAACTGAAGATCAGGGTGGTGAAATGACTTGCACAAAGTCATAGTGTTTATGGTGGGCAGAGTCAAGACTTGCAGTCAAAGTTCCATTGTCCTTTTCAATGCTAGATCCCCCAAACCTATGACTTTTTAAAAGATTAGAACCAACATGATATTTGCTGGTGAAAGAAACATGAAAATCAATGCCTCACACATTGTAGGTGCTTAATAAATATTTAGGAGCTCTGGTAGCATAGTGCCTAAGGCACTTGACTGCTAACCAGAAGGCTGGTCGTTCAAACCCACCAGCCACTCCTCAGAAGGAAGGTTGGGCAATCCTACTTCCGTAGTGATACTGCCTCAGAAACCCAAGGAGGGGTCGCTATGAGTTGGGGCCGACTCGATGGCACATAACAACAACAACAACAATAAATATTTGGCCAAATTGCTGATTTGATACTGATCTGGTTCTTGGTACAAGGATTTACATGGAATAGTTATTCTACAAATGCTTGTTGATAATGATATGTAATGTCACACACATATGCACTAGTATAATCATAAACACATATACATACTCACCCTTAGGACTTAAGACAATGTGTTGATATCTTCCAAATATATTATTAGATGTCATTGATAAATATGAAAGTAACCCATGTCAACTAAGTTTTGATATCCCTGAACCGTACAGTGGGCAGTAGAGAAACTGTTGTTGTTATGTGCAGTTGAGTTGGACAAGACTCATAACGACTCCTCTTTGGGTTTCCAAGGCAGTAACACTATGGAAGTAGATTGCTCAACCTTCCTTCTGAGGAGAGGCTGGTGAGTTTGAACTGCCAGCCTTCTGGTTAGCAGTCAAGTGCCTTAGGCACTATGCTACCAGAGCTCCTGTAGAGAAACTAGGGTGCCGTAATATCTAAACTAGGGAAAACAAAGAACACCAGAGCTATGCTAGTCAGAATGGTTGCCACTAGCCACACATGGCCATTGAGCACATGAAAGGTGATTAGTTCTAACTGAGAAGTGCTGGAAGTATAAATTACACATCTGGATTTTCAAGACAGAATAAAAAAATAAATGTAAAAATCTTACAACAATTTTTTATATTAATTACAAGTTGACATGGTAATATTTTGATATATTGGGTTAATTAAATAAATTCTTAAGATAAATTTCATCTATTTCTTTTCTACTTTTTAAATGTGATGACTAGTATCTCAGATCATATTTCTATTGGACAGCACCATTCCAGAGGATGCACTGTTTGTTTAAACAAGGAAAAAAAGATTAGAATCCACACACACACATCTTGCTATCTTTTTATGATAGCATTTAACTCATGTATTTGTTTCATTGCAAGCTTGTGAAATTGTTTTAGAAAGTGTAAAACATTATGGCAATATAAAATATCTTTATAATCATTGCTGTTTTTAAGAATGATAAAAGTTTGCTATTGGATTTTCTTTTCAGGACTCATCAAAAGATCTCAGGCTGTTTATCTCTTAGGGGGAAGCCATATAGACACAATTCAATGAAAGACCTCAATTTCCTCATCTACAGTCAGGAATCTCTGTTCCCAGTACCCACAGAGCACAGGAATTCTAAAACAATGAGTAATGTGGCGGCCCCATTATTGCTACAGATGGGACTCATTCATTTCTTAGTGTATGTTTTTGGAAATACTGTTAGTTTTTGCATGCATTTCTAGCTGCCACAATTGTCATATGCATGATGGTGGCAACACCTTGCCCTTTACTTTTCCTTCCCAGGAAAAAGTGAGCTTTGCTGCAAGGTTCAAAATTGTGAAACTATTTTACTAGTCAGTGCCTTTTTAATTTCTTCTTGCAGTTCACCTTAAACTTGAGTAATTAATAGATATAGACAAAAAAAAAAAAAGCTCTCGAATGTAGAGGAAGGACCAATCTGATTCCACTTCATTACAAAGTGCCTTATGAAAGTATCATACATTAGGAGCTGCATTCTACACTTCTCTCTTGTTCTGCAATTTTAAGTTTTAAGCTCTCACCTCTGTCAAGGGGATTATTTTGCCTTTTGGGTACTTTGCAAAAGCCAAAATGTCTCTTAGTGATGACAATGTATGCTTGATAGGAGAAAAGATGAATATTTTTGGGATTTCTTTTTCTTATTATTTTGCCATTTCAACCTCATCTTTTTAGTGCATCTGCACTCCACCTGACCTTTCTTGGTTCTGTTTTTAATTCTCTTCATACCCCAGCTTTTAGTGGAGACTGTGTGCTTTAAGTAACAAGGTCAAATTTCTAAGCCTTTATATGCTCACCCAATGATTTCTAGCCCTCTTTAATCCTTCCCTACACCAACTGCTGCAGTAATGAGGGGCAAGGGGCGACTGAGGATTGAGGTCATGGGATTTCAGTTTGTAGTTATATATTTCTCTGTAGCTTATATGGAAAAGCTCCTCTTAGTTTCCTAGAGGTGGGTAAAAAAAAAAAAAAAAAGATGGAAAGGAGAGAGAATTCCATTATCATGTATTGATATTTTTCATGAGTATTTTTACTATTGGTTTCTTCTGCCACAGTGTGCATCCTTGTTAATATTGACAGGAGAAGCTCTCATAAATCATATAAGGAAATGTATCTGAGTGCACACAATAAACGCTGCAATTGGTCATCCAGAAGAAATGGTGGTCTCCTGAGCAGAAGTGTTGAAGTACAGAGGGGATTTCCCACTGACCACAGAATTACCTTAGCTCCTATTCTCTTTGAAGGAAATTTTTGCCCTGTTTGCTCTCTAATTATTCATCATTAAAATTCCCTATTTTTCAGCCACTGGAAGTATATATAAAGACAGAATTTTAAAGATGTTTAATAGTGATCCTGGATTCATTAAACCATATTTGTAATTATTCTATAATCCTTATTGTAAAATAAAACAAATTTCAACTGTAAGTGTATAAAATTCAGTCTTGAAAGTCTTAATGGCAACTAGCTATTGAATTACAGGCACTGTGTAAAGCTGTTATTATAATTTTAGACTATAATACTGAAGACTTCTGTTCTTTATGAAATGCCATGAAAGGGTTTTTGACATTACTTATGAGATACTATAATAAACACGTCACTCCAGGGGTGGGCAAACTGGAAAACAAGAGAAACAAAAAACATTACTTTCTTTATTTTTTCCCTAAGTTTAAGCATGCATTTACTCATTCATAGGCATTCAACCAATATATATTGAGCACTTTGTCTATACCACATACTTTACTAGAATACAATTATAGATTTAATTGTATTCCCAAAAAATGATTGTCAATTACTCGGGCATAATTACCAGTATTATATAATTATCCTTCAGTTTGTGGTCTGATGTAATTATCCTGTGTATTGTAAACCCTAACTTCTATGATGTTAATGAGATAAGAATTAATGGCAGTTACATTAATGAGGAAGATGCAATCTATAGGATTAGTTTATATCTCTCTTGAGATATAAAAGAGATTAAACAAGTGAGCAGAGATCAGAGGGACTTCCCAACACCAAGAAAGGTGAGCAGGGACTGGAGTGCATCCTTTGGACCCAGGGTCCTGGCACTGAGAACCTCCTAGAGCCATGGGAAGATTGATGGCAAGACACACGAAGATCTCTAAGGGAAGCTGGGCCCACAGTTGTTGAAAGAAAACAAACATCTTCCCCCCAGAGTAGACAGAGAGACAAAGTCTGCCCCTAGAGCAGAGGTTCTGAATTCAGACTTCTAGCCTCCTAAACTGTAAGAGAATAAAATTCTATTTGTAAAAGTCAACCACCTGTGCTATTTCTGTTATAGCAGCACTAGATAACTAAGACAGAATTTGGTACCAGGAGTGGAGGGCTCCTCTAACCGGTGCCTAAAATGTGGAAGTTGTTTTGGAATTTGGTAACAGGTAAAGGCAGAGTTTTAAGATACCTAGTAATAATAATGAAAGCTTAGATTGCTTTGAAGATACTATTGGTTGGACCCAGAAGAAGAGGAGGGCACACGGCTTGGGGCTTCATGGCTTAGCTCCAGAGCTGGCTTTATTTTAAGGCTGGGCGCTGGAGAAAAGGGCACAGAGTGGTTCGAAATAACTAAGGGAGGTGAACTTGTCTGCCAGTTTGTCATCCTGTGGTGGCTTATATGTTGCTATGAGGCTGGAGGTTATGCCACTGATGTTGCAAAATGCCAGCAGGGTTACCCATGGTGGACAGGTTTCAGCAGAGCTTCCAGACTAAGACAGACTCAGAAGAAGGAAGAGGTCATCCACTTCTCCAAGAATAGACTAGTGAAAACCTTATGAATAACAGTGAAACACTGTCTGATATATTACTAGAAAACTTTATGAATAACCCTGAAATACTGTCTGATATAGTGCCAGAAGATGAGCCCAACCGGTTAGAAGGCACTCAAAATATGATTGGGGAAGGGCTGATCCTTCAGAGTAGATACCACCTTAATAATATGGGTAGACTAAAGCTTTCGAGACCTCCATTGGCTGATGTAGCATGACTCAGACAGAGTAGAAACAGATGCAAGCATCCATTAATAATCAGAACATGGAATGTACGATGTATGAATCTAGGAAAATTGGAAGTTGTAAAAAATGAAATGGAATGCCTAAACATCTATATCCTAGGCATTAGTGAGCTGAAATGGACTGGTTTTAGCCATTTTGAATCAGACAAACATATAATCCACTATGCCAAGAAGGACAAATTGAAGAGGAATGGTGTGGCATTTGTCATCATAAAAATTGTTTCAAGATCTGTCCTGAAGTACAGTGCTGTCAGTGATAGGATATCTTTATGCCTCTAAGGAAGACTAGTTAATACTACTATTATTCAAATCTATATACCAACCACCAAAACCAAAGATGAGGAAATTGAAGTTTTCTACCAATTTCTGCAGTCTGAAATTCAGTAAACATGCAATCAAGATGTCTTGATTATCACTGATGACTGAAATATAAAAGTTGGAAACAAAGAAGAGTTACTGGTAGACGGAAAATATGGCCTTGGTGATAGAAATAACACTGGAGAGCGCATGATAGAATTTTGCAAGACTAAAAACATATTCATTACAAAGACCTTTTTCAACAACATAAACAATGGCTATACATGTGGATTTCACCAGACAGAATACACAGGAATCAGATTAACTGCATCTGTGGCAAGATGTTTTGGAGAAGTTCAATATCTTCAGCCAAAGCAAAGCCAGGAGCTAACTGTGGAACAGACCATTAACTGCTCATATGCAAGTTCAAGTTGAAGTTGAAGACAATTAAAACAAGTCCACAAGAGCCAAGATATGACTTTGATGCTATCCCTCCTGAATTTAGAGACTATCTAAAGAATAGATTTAATGCATTGAACACTAGTAGTGACCCAAAAACAGGAATTATGGGATAACATCAAGAATATCATCCATTAAGAAAGCAGGAGATCATTAAAAAGACAAGAAAGGAAGAAAAGACCAAAATGGATGTCAGAAAAGACTCTGAAACCTGCCCTTGAACAAAGAGTAGCTAAAGCAAATGGAAGAAATGACAAGATAAAAGAGGTAAACAGAAGATTTCAAAGAGCAGCTCGAGAAGACAAAGGCAATTATTATAATGAAATGTGCAAAGATCTGGAGTATAAAAACAAAAAAGAAGAACACACTCAGCATTTCTCAAGTTGAAAGAACTGGGGAAAAATTTAAGGCTTGAGTTGCAATATTGAAAGATTCTATGGGCAAAATATTGAATGATGCTGGAAACAGCAAAAGAAAATGGAAGGAATACACAGAGTCACTGTACCAAAAAGAACTGGTCGATCTTCATCCATTTCAGGAGGTGGCATATGATCAAAAACCAATGGTATTGAAGAAAGAAGTCAAAGCTGTACTGAAGGAATTGGTGAAGAACAAGGCTCCAGGAATTGATGGAATACCTATTGAGATGTTTCAACAAATGGATGCTGCGCTGAAGGCACTCACTCGGCTATGCCAAGAAATTTGGAAGACAGCTACCTGGCCAACTGACTGGAAAAGATCCATATTTGTACCCATTCCAAAGAAAGGTGATCCCACAGAATGTGGAAATTATCTAACAATATCAGTAATATCACATGCAAGTAAAATCTTACTGAAGATAATTCAAAAAGAGTTGCAGCAATATACTGACAGAGGGCTTCCAGAAATTCGAGCTGGATTCAGAAAAGGATGTGGAAAGAGGGATATCATAGCTGATGTTAGATGGATCTGCTCAAAACAAAGAATACCAGAAAGATGTTTACTTATGTTTCATTATGCAAAAGCATTTGATTCTGTGGATCATAACAAATTGTGAATAACATTGAGAAGAACACTTGATTGTACTTAGGAGGAATCTGTGCATAGATCAAGAGGCTGTGCAAACAGAACAAGGGGATACTGCATGGATTAAAATCAAGAAGAGAGTGCATCAAGGTCGTATCCTTTCCCTGTACTTATTCAATTTGTATGCTGAGCAAATAATCCAAGAAACTGGACTATATGAAGCATCAGGATTGGAGGGAGACTCATTAACAACCTGTGATATGCAGATGACACAACTTGCTTGTTGAAAGTGAGGATGACTTGAAGCACTTACTGATGAAGATTCAAGAATACAGTCTGCAGTATGGATTACATCTCAATATAAGGAAAACAAAAACCCTCACAACCGGTCCAATAAACAGATTCATGATGGATGGAAAAAAGAAAGAAGTTGTCAAGGACTTCATATTACTTGTTTCTACAATCAACACCAATAGAAGCAGCAGTCAAGACATCAGATGACGTATTGCATTGGGCAAATCTGCTGAAAAATACCTTTTTCAAATGATGAAGGGCAAAGATGTCTCTTTGAAGACTAAGGTGCACCTAACCCAAACCATGGTATTTTCAATTGCCTCATATGCATAGGAGAGCTGGACAATGAATAAGAAAGACCAAAGAAGAGTTGATGCTTTTGAGTTGTGGTGTTAGAGAAGAATGTTAAGAGAACCATGGACTGCTAAAAAGACTAACAAATCTGTCTTGGAAGAAGTGCAGCTGGAATGCTCCTTGGAAGTGAGAATGGCCAGCCTTTGTCTCACTTACTTTGGTCGTGTTGTCAGAAGGAACCATTCCCTGGAGAAGGATATCATGCTTGGTAAAGTGGAGGGTCAATGAAGAAGGGGAAGTTCCTCAATGAAATGGGTTGACACAGTGGCTGCAATTATGGGCTCAGGTATAGAGGGGATAGTGAGGCTGGCACAGGTCTGGGCAGTGTTTTGTTCTGCTGTGCATAGGGTCACTATGAGTTGAAGATGACCCATTGGCATCTAACAACACAAAAACATTGGTGGAATTATGGACATCAAAGTCAATTCTAGTGGGAGCTCAGAAAGAAGTGAGGAAAGCCAGAGATGGCATAGATGGCAAAAAACAGTGGCATGTGAATAGTAAAGCAGAACCAAGAGACTGGCACAAGATGTCATGGGAGCTAACCCCTGAAGCAAGACAGTTGAATGCCTTCAAGCAAGATGATTCCTGGTTGAGTGGGGTGTCTCTGGGCACTTTTTGATGGAGCTAGGCTTGCTGACCCAGCGAGCAAGAGAGCTGAGTACTATTGTGCTGAGGCTTACTTACTGGTGGAGCAGGGTGCCTTTGGGCACTTATTAGTAGAGCTAAAGAGGTTTGTGTATACTTGTGGCACAGCTTCCAGCCTGGCAGCAACAACAAGCCACCACAGTAGGACAAACTGACAGATGGGTGATGGCATTAAAACAAGTCCATGAGAGCCAAATATGACATTTTATTATATTCCACCTGAATTTAGAGACCATCAGAAGAATGGATTTGACATGTTTAACATCAATGTCTGAAGGTCAGATGAGTTGTGGGATGACATCAAGAACATCATACATGAGGAAAGCAAAAGGTCATTAAAAAGACAGGAAAGAAAGAAAAAGTCTAAAATGGATGTCAGAAGAGACTCTGAAACTTGCTTCTTCAATGGAGTAGCTAAAGTGAATGGAAGAAATTATGAAATACAAGAGCAGAGCAGAAGATTTCAAAGGACAACTTGAGAAGACAAAGTCAAGCATTATAATGAAATGCACAAACAACTGGAGACAGAGAACCAAGATAAGAACAAGCTTGACATTTCTCAAGCTGAAAATCTGAAGAAAAATATTCAAGCCTTGCATTGAAATTTTGAAGGATTATATGGGCAAAATATTGAAAAATATAAGAAGAATCAAAAGAAGATAGAAGGAATACACAGAGTCATTGTATCAAAAAGAATTGGTCAACATTCAATCATTTCAGGTGTAGCATATGATCAAGAACCAATGGTATTGAAGGAAGAAGTCCAAGCTGCCCTGAAGGAATTGGTAAAAGAAAAAAAAAAAAAAAAAAGGTTCCAGGAATTGATGGAATACTCATTGAGATGTTTCAGAGAATGAATGCAGTTCTGCAGGTGCTTATTCTTTTATGCTAAGAAATTTGGAAGACACCTACCTGGCCAACTGACTGGAAGAGATCCATATAATGCCATTCCAAAGAAAGGTGATCCAACAAAATGTGGAAATTGTCAAATAATATCATTAATATCAAACACAAATAAAATTTTGATGAAAATAAATTAAAAAATGGTTGCAGCAATGTATTGATAGGGAACTGCCAGAAATTCATGCTAGATTCAGAAGAGGGTGTAGAATAGGGATACTATTGTTGATGTCAGATGGACCTTGGCGCAAAGCAAAGAATATCAGAAAGATTTTTACCTGTGTTTTATTGGCTAAGCAAAAGCATTCAACTTTGTGAATCCTATCAAGTTATGGATAACTATGTGAAGAACAGGAATTCCAGAACACTTAATTGTGCTCTTGAGAGACCTGTACATAGACCAAGTACCAGTTGTTTAAACAAAACAAGATGAAAATGTATGGTTTAAAATCAGCAAGAGTGTGCATCAGGGTTGTATTAAATCTGTGTGCAGAGCAAATAATTTGAGAGGCTGGGCTTTATGAAGAAGAACATGGCATCAGGATTGGAGGAAGACTCATTAACAACCTGCAAATGCAGATGAAACAAGCTTGCTTGCTTGCTGAAATTGAAGATGGCTTGAAGCACTTGCTGGTGAAGATCAAAAACTACAGTGTTCTGGATGGATTACACCTCAACATAAAGAAAACAAAAATCCTCACAACTGGACCAATAAGCAACATCATGAAATATGGGGGAAAAAAATTGAAGTTGGCAAGGATCTCATTTTATTTGAATCCACAATCAACACCCATGGAAGAAGCAATCAAGAACTCAGATGTCCTATTGCACTGGAGAAATCTGCTGCAAAAGTCCTCTTTGAAGTGCCAAGCAGCAAAAACATGTCACTTTGAAGACTAAGGTGTGCTTGACTCAAACCAAGGTATTTTCAATCATATCATATGCCTGTGAAAGCTGGACAATGAATAAGGAAGACTGAAGAAGAGCTGTGCCTTTGAATCATTGTGCTGGCAAAGGATATTGAAAATACCATGGACTGTCAGAAGAATGAATAAATCTGTTATGGAAGTAGTGTAGCTGGAATGTTCTTCAGAAGTGGGAATGGCCAGACTTACCTCACCTACTTTGGTCATGTTACCAGAAGGGACCAGTTCCTGGAGAAGGATATCGTGCTTGGTTAAGGATGATATCAGCAAAAAAGAAGACGACTCTCAGTGAAATGGATTAACATAGTTGCTGCAACAATGGTCTCAAGCATAGCAAGGATTATGAAGATGGTGTAGGACCAAGCACTGTTTAGTTCTATTGTACATAGGGTCACTGTAAGTTGGAGCCAACTTGATGGCACCTAAAAACAAAAGAGCTTTGTAACACTTGCCCAAGCAGGGCAGATGCCAGGCTGGCCCAAGATGCTTAAGGGGCCAAAAGAGAACCAGAAAGCAGAAGCTGAAGAGATAAGGAACATGGGAAGCAGAACTACCTCAGTCTCAAGTGGGAAGGCTGTGACCTCCAAAGTCTTGAATGTGGAACCATGGCCTGCAAGGTCTCAAAGGGAAGAGCCATGGCCTCCTAGGTTTTAAAGAGTCAGATCTTTACCAACTCAGTTCTGGAATGTTGTGCTGCCATTTATGAGTGATAAGGGGATGGAGCCATATCTGCTGCCCAAAGGTGATGAGGTGGGGTTACCATGCAAAAGGGACAGAAGAACAGTGCTTGCTGGGACCAAGGAGCAGAGGTAGCCACTCAGACAGACTAGGTAAATAGGGCTGCCCAAAGCTGAGGGAACAAAGTTGCCATTCCAGTGGGCCTGGAAAGCAGACTGAACCCCAGGCTGAGGGAACTCCATCAAGAATCCAGAAAGTATGGACAAGACCCAGAGTCTGGAGGGAAAGGCCATTGCCTAGATGATCTCAGAGAATACAGGATGATTTTCAAGCATTGAGTGGCAAGGTAAATTCTTCTGCTGGATTTTTGACTTGCTTGATAACCATTATCCCTCCTTTCCCTACAATGTCTCACATTTGTAATAAAAATGTCTATGTTGTATCTGTTCCACTATTGTATTTTGGAAACAGATAACATAGTCTAGATTTAACACATTCACAGATGAAGTGAAATTTGGCCCCAAGAGATTTTAGACTTGGAGTTGATTTCAGACTTTTGGGTTGATATGATGGGGTGAATGTGTTTTACATGTGGCATGGACATGAATTTTGGGGAGCCAAAAGATGTACTGTTATAAATTTAATTATACCACCCCAAAATATGTGTCAACTTAGCTAGGCTATGATTCTCAGTATTATGTAATTATTCTCCAGTTTGTTATCCTGTGTGTTGGAAATCCTAACCTCTATGATGTTAATGAGACAGGATTAACAGCAGTTATGTTAATGAGGCAGGATACAACCCATAGGATTACATTTTGTCTTGAATCAATCTTTTTTTGAGATATAAAGAAACTAAACAAGGGAGTACAGATCAGAAGGACCTCCTACTACCATGAAAGAAGAGCCAGGGGTGGAATCTGTCCCTTGCATTGAGAACCTCCTAAACCCTGGGGAAGATTGATGCCAAGACACATGGAGATCTCCAAGGGATGCTGAGCCCACAGATGTTGAAAGGAGACAAAGGCATTCCTCCAGAGCCAGAAGAAAGAGAACGTCTTCCCTTACAGCTGATGTTAATTCAGACTTCTAACTTCCTAAACTGTAACAGTATAAATTTCTGTTTGTTAAATTCATCCATCTGTGGTATTTCTGTTGTAGAAGCACTAGATAACTAAGACAAATGCTCTGTCTATTGATAGGTATATATTTATACAAAGAGTTGAACAATTACTCAATTCAGGCTCTACTGTGATCTGGTTAATTATTAGTGTTTTATTTTCCTTCTTGATATATGATAAGCACTTATTTGGTCTCATGGGTGCATTGGTATCAGCCCCAACCCTTAAGGAGCTTACATTTTAGTAGAGTATATGAGACAAACACCAATAAGTGTAATGTGAAAGCACATGTGACAAAGGCCACAGAAGCACAAATAAGTTGCAGTAAGTTGTAAGTAATAGCAAAGATGACTTTCAACAGGAAAGACCTCTCACAGAATGCCAGGGAAAATCACCAGAGGAATTGATAGACTTTAAGGGCTCTTAAAGGAGCTCTGGTAGCACAGTTCCTAAGGTATTTGACTGCTAACCAGAAGGTTGGTGGTTCAAACCCACCAGCCACTCCATGGAAGCAAGACTGGGCAGTCTACTTCTGTAAAGTTTTACTGCCTTGGAAACTCAATGGGGTTGCTATGAGTTGGAATTGGCTTGATGGCAATGGGTTTGTTTTTTTTCAAGTGATCTTACAAGTGGACAGTATAGGAGAGCAGCAAAGAAATTCTAGGAGAAGGGGCAACCAGAAAGGCATATTACCCAGTTTGAATGGTGTGTATTGTCTGTGAAATGAAATTTGTTTTTAGTTACTGTCAAGACAGCTCCAGTTCACGGCAACCTTATATATAGCAAATCAGAGTGATTCCTGGTCCTGAACCATTTTCATGTTCCTTGGTATGTTTGAAACCGTATAGTTGCAGCTATTTTTCAATCTATATCATTGAATATTTCCCTCCTTTTCCTTGGACCTTGACTTTACCAAACATGATGTCGTTTCTTGTGATTGATCTTTCTTGATAATGTGTACAAAGTAAGAAAGCCAAAATAAACTTCTAAGACACAAAATTCCACACTTGATGGTTCTTGAGTACAAAGCCCAAGTATTTAGGCTACATTTTGTAGGTATTATCAATGATAATATGTGATGAAACCGTGGGTCTCTACTTTTGGACTACTTTAATCTGGCAAGCTCTAAAGATCATCTGGTATTTGAGAAGTGATGACAAGAGAAACAGGCTTGCATCAGAAAATACAGATTCCAAGGCTTTACAGTTTCTGCTTTGCTTCTCATGTCATGTATCTTTCCGTTGTGTGCCAAGTCCTTTTCAATACACCATGACTCTTGAGTTTTATGAAAGCTTTATAGAATTGTGCTAAAATTTTGTTAAAACATTCATGTTAACAAGTGAATTATACAAACCAAACAAAAATTGTCCCCAAAGCAAATAATTTTCTTGGCAACATGAATTACAAAGTAAGATTTACAGGGAACATTCTCTTTGAAAACATTCTTAAATTATGAAGAAACTGTTATAGTTTGGGTAAATCATTTATATATATTTAATCTACCTGTAATTTAATGTTTCATCTTTCAATTTGTTGTACTGTGGTGGCTTGTGTGTTGCTGTGATGTTGGAGATTGTACCACTAGTATTTCAAATGTCAGCAGGGTCAACCATAGTGGACAGATTTCAACAGAGCTTCCAGACTAAGACTGACTAGGAAGAAGAACCTGGGGATCTACTTCTAGAAAAACTGGCTAGTGAAAACCTCATGAATAGCAGCAGATCATTGTCTGATACAGTGCCAGAAGATAAGCCCTCAGATTGGAAGGCACTCAAAATGCAACAGGGAAACAGCTACCTCCTCAAAGCACAGTTGACCTTAATAATGTGGAGGAGGTAAAGCTTTAAAAACTTTCAGGGAATTTATTTGCTGATATGACATGCCTCAATATGAGAAGAAACAGCGGCAAACATCTATTAATAATAGTAACACGGAATGTATGAAGTATGAATCCAGGAAAATTGGAAGTTGTCAGAAATGAAATGGAATTCATAAAGATGGATAATCTAGTCATTGTTGTTGTTGTTGTTAAGTGCCGTCGAGTCGTTTCTGACTCATAGCGACCTCATGCACAGCAGAACGAAACACTGCCCGAACCCGCGCCAGCCCCACAATCCCTGCAATACTTGAGCCCATCATCGCAGCCACTGTGTCAATCCATCTTGTTGAAGGCCTCCCCCTCTTTCATTGACCCTCCATTAGAGAGCTGAAATGGACTGGTAGTGGCCATTTTGAATAGCCAGGAATGACAAATTGAAGAGGAATGGCATCACATTCATCATCAAAAAGAACATTTCAAGATCTATCCTGAAGTACAGTGCTGTCAGTGATAGGATAATACCCATACTACTAAAAGGAAGAGTAGTTAATATGATTATTAATCATAATTACACACCAATCACTAAACCCCTTTGAAGATGAAGAAATTAAAGATGTTTATCAGCTTCTGCAATCTGAAGCTGATCAAACGTGCAAGTAAGATGCATTGGCAACTACTGGTGATTGGAATGCAAAAGTTGGAAAGTTTATCAGTAGTTGGAAAATATGGCCTTGTGACAGAAATTACATCAGAGATTGCATTATAGAATTTTGCAAGAGCAATGATTTCTTCATTGCAAATACTCTTTAAAAATAACATAGTGACTATATATGTTGACTGTGCCAGATAGTATAAATAAGAGTCAAATTAACTACAACTGTGGAAAGAGAAGATGGAGAAAATCAATATCATCAGTCAGAAAAAGGCCAGAGGCTGACTGTGGAACAGGCCATGAATTGTTCATATGCAAGTTTAACTGTAAACTGAAGAGATTTAAAAGTCCACAAGAGCCAAAATACGACCTTGAGTATATCACACCTGAATTTAGAGATGACCTAAAGAATAGATTTGACACATTGAATGCCAATGACCAAAAACCTGACAAATTGTGGGAGGACATCAAGGACATCATACATGAAAGAAACAAAAGATCACTAAAAAGACAAGAAAGAAAGAAATTACCAAAATGAGTGTCAGAAGAGACCCTGAAAGTTGCTCTTGGCTATAGAGTTGCCAAAGTGAACAGACAAAATGATGAAGTAATAGAGCTGAACAGAAGATTTCAAAGCACAGCTCAAGAAAAAAAGTAAAATATCATTATGAACTAGGCAAAGACCTGGAGTTAGAAAAACAAAAGAAAGAACACACTTGACATTTCTCAAGCTGAAAGAAGTGAAGAAAAAAATTTAACTCTCACAATATTTCAAGCTTTTTCATAATGCTATTGTACACTTAATAGACAATATATAGGGTAAACATAATCACTGGGAAAATAAAAAAAATTCATGTGACTCACTTTATTGTAATATTTACTTTATTGTAGTGGTCTAAAACTAAACCTGCCATATCTCTTAGGTACACTTGTACCAAATGAGATGCTTTAACAAATAGACATAGGGTTCGAGGTGCTCACTCATCCACACTCGAATGAAATTTGGCAGTCAGCTATGTGGCCAATCAATTGGAAAAGATCAATATTTGTGCCCATTCCAAAGAAAGGCAATCCAACAGAATATAGAAATTATTGAACTATATGATTAATATAACATACAATTAAAATTTTGCTGAAGATAATTGCTAAATGATTGCAGCAGTACATCCACAGAGAACTGCCAAAATTCAAGGTGGATTCAGAAGAGGAGGTGGAATGAGAGATATCACTGCTGATATGAGATAGATCTTGTATAAAGGCAGAGAACATAAATAGGATGTTTACCTATGTTTTATGGACTATGAAAAGAAATTTGATTGTGTAGATATAGCACATGATAGGTGACATTGAGAAGAATGGGAATTCTAGAACACTTAATTGTTCTCATGTGGAACCTGTACATAGATCAAGAGGCAGTTGTTCCAAACAGAACAAAGGGATACTGCATGGTTTTAAAGCAGGAAAGGTGTGCATCAGGGTTATATCCTTTCACCATACTAATTCATTCTGTATGCTGAGCAAATAATCTGAGAAGTTGGACTACCTGAAGAAGAACATGGCATCAGGATTGGAGGAAGACTCGTTAACAACATGCAACATGCAGATGACACAGCCTTGCTTGCTGAAAGTAAAGATGAAGCATTTATCGATGAAGATCAAAGACTGCAGTCCAGTATGGATTATATCTCAACATAAACAAAACAAAAATCCTCACAACTGGACCAATAAGCAACATCATGATAAATGGAGAAAAAAAGATTGAATTTTCCAAGGATTTAATATTACTTGGATCTATAATCAACACACACGGAAGCAGCAGTCAAGAAATCAAACACTGTATTGCACTGGGCAAATCTGGGGCAAAAGACTTCTTCAAAGTGTTAAAAAGCTAAGGTGTCACTTTGAAGACTAATATGTACCTGACCCAAGCCATGGTATTTTCAATCTCCTCGTATGCGTGTGGAAGCTGGACAATGAATAAGGAAAATTGAAGAACTGATGGCTTTGAATTATTGTGTTGATGCAGAATAATGAATATACCATGGATTGGTAGAAGAACAAACAAATATATCCTGGAAGAAGTATAGCCAGATTGTTCCTTAGAAGTGAAAATGGCCAAACTGTCTCACATACTTTGGACATGTTATGAGGAAGGACTAGTCCCTTGAAAGGAGCTCTGGTAGAGTAGTGGCTAAGGCACTTGACTGCTAACCAGGAGGCTGGCGGTTCAAACTCACCAGCCACTCCTCAGAAGGAAGATGAGGCAATCTACTTCCGTAGTGATACTGCCTAGGAAACCCAAAGAGGGGTCGCTATGAGTCGGGCCTGACTCAACGGCACATAACAACAACAACAAGAAGCCCCTTGAGAAGGACATGATGCTAGGTAAAATAGAAGGTCATTGAAAAAGAGAAGACCCTCCAGGAGATGGATTGACACAGTGGCTCCAATAAGGAGCTCAAGCACAGCAACAATTACGAGGATAGTACAGGACAGAGCAGTGTTTCATTCTGTTGTTCCTATGGTTGTTGACTTGGAACCAACTTGAAGCCACTTAGCAACAACAACAAATTATTGCAGATAACTCTTTTAATTAAAAATTGTCTGCAAAGTTCTCTTTTTGGCATTAAATGTGATCTACGTACACGAAGACTGTAAAGCATAAAGGTAGCCATCCTTGAAGTTCACTGGAAAGAACTTTCTTTCATGATTTAGGCATGTGGATTTGTTTTTCCAAAGAAAATTAATATGTTGCATACAATTGCTGGGATATTAAAGGTGAAATATTAGAATTTACACAGTTGCTGTCCCGCACCCTCATTTTTTCTGTTACATGATTTTGTTTTCTTATCCTTCCTATTTTTCTTGCACTTTCTTTACTTTTCGGAGAGATGGTCTTTAACCATGTTGGGCCTGATTTTGAATTATAGGATTTTCTAGTGTAGGTAGCAATGAAGTCAGTAAGCATCCCTGTTAGAAGGATTTGGTGAGGACACAGAGTGGCTCCTGCAGCTGTGTTACAAGAATGAAACTCCCCCACATTGCTGGAACTTTTATATAATGGAAGGAAATGACAAATGATAAGACAGGAGCAGAGAGCAGGCATCTCAGAGAGGAGACTTATAGATCATAGGAAAATTTGATCCTAATCCCTTTTATAGCTTTCTGAGAAAATCTTTTCCAAATTGAGTTCTGAATAGGTATCAAAGAAAGATAATTTTTAAATTTGTGGGTATGTGCACACATTATGGCTCTAAATATTTAATTCATATGTTGTTGTTGTTGTTATGTGCCGTCGAGTCAAACCCGACTCATAGCGACCCCTCCTTGGGTTTCCAACTGCTAACCAGAAGGCTGGCGGTTCAAACCCACCAGCCACTCCTCAGCAGGAAGATGGGGCAATCTACTTCCGTAATGATACTGCCTCAGAAACCCAAGGAGGGGTCGCTACAAGTCAAGTCTGACTCGAGGGCATATAACAACAACAATCACTATGGAAGTAGATTACCCAATCTTCCTTCTGAGGAATAGCTGGTGCGTTTGAACTGCCAACCTTCCGGTTAGCAGTCAAGTAGATTTAAAAAGTTAACACATAATACATAAATACATTCTTCTCCCAAAAATTCACTTAAGACCACATAGTAGGTAATGTAACAAGTGGAAATCTTCTTGTTACTCAGGGACTCCTGCCCTGAGGACCCACCTCCCACTCTTTTCTCTAGTTTCCTCTTCAGAGTTTACCACTATTATCAGTTTTTTGTTTTTTTTTCTGATCTTTTTCCATGCATATACACACACACACACAGAGCCCTACATCTACTGGTTTTAGCTTGTAGTATCATATAGTGTAAATTATCCCACAGCTTGCTTTTGATTGACATTCAATATCTCAATATAGTCTTAACTTGGTCTTTTTAACTGATGCACAATACTGCAGAACATGGATTCTTATAGTTTATTAAGGAGCTCTGGTAGCGTAGTGCCTAAGGCACTTGACTGCTAACCAGAAGGCTGGCGGTTCAAACCCACAAGCCACTCCTTGGAAGGAAGGTTGAGCAATCTACTTCTGTAGTGATACCACCTCAGAAACCCAAGGAAGGGTTGTTATGAGTCGGGTCCGACTCGACAACACATAACAGCAACAACACAGTTTATTAACTGTGCTTTTATTGATGGACATTTCGAATGCTTCTCTTCTTTTTAACTGTTAAAAACAATGTTATTATAACTATATTTCTCCTAAATCTCTTTTAATGCATATCATATACAGGAGTATTTCTCTAAGACCTGAAAAGGTAAAAGTGGATCTGTTGGGTCAAAGAATATCAGGCACTTTCATATGATATATATATTGCATATATATGATATTTGTTGTTGTTGTTATGTGCCGTCGAGTCAAACCCGACTCATAGCGACCCCTCCTTGGGTTTCCGAGGCAGTATCATTACGGAAGTAGGATTGCCCAACCTTCCTTCCGAGGAGTGGCTGGTGGGTTATATACACACTCTTATATCATATGTTGTTGTTGTTATGTGCTGTCGAGTCGGCCCTGACTCATAGCAACCCCTCCTTGGGTTTCCGAGGCAGTATCACTATGGAAGTAGATTGCCCCATCTGCCTTCTGAGGAGTGGTTGGTGGGTTTGAACCGCCAGCCTTCTGGTTAGCAGTCAAATGCCTTAGGTACTATGCTACTAGAGCTCCATATATATGGTAAATATAGGTTATCCTCAATGCCTTTACGTGAGATTAAAAGCAAAGCATCTTCATGCTTTGGCAAAGATCGGAATCCAGCTGAAATCCTAAATCGAGATGTCTATCAAAATCATCCCCAAAGGCCTTGATTTTTTTCTGATTGTGCTCAACATCCAGTTCAGAGACAAAATGTTGTTTGTGATAAGATTCACCAATCACATGCTGCTGCTCCATTTGCTGGTGTTTTACATTAGAGATGGCTTTACCAGGCATATAAAGCTTTGCCAGATACAATCACCCAGGTTTGATAATATAGAGTGAGAACTTCAAAGGTATATAAGACAATTAGGTAGATATTTGTCTTTGGATAATATAGATTATTCTGAGTTCCCTTGGAGTAATGGAAAAGACTGTTGAAAGGAAAGCCCTATTTTGAGTGCCCAATACTATTTTCTCTCTAGTATAGTTGTCAAAAATGATATTTTATATTCTGATTTTTTCTAAAATGACCTTCCAGACATACATTGCATTCCATAGGCATGCAAACACTTGGAAAATCAGATATCAATAAGTTCATTGTTTTTTTGCTCTCTCAGAAGAAATTATTCGGAGCGCCCAGTGTGGCTTAAAGCGTGAGTTTTCATACAATAGCTTATTTGGTCTTTAAACTTGCTGCTTCCAGTGTTAGAGGGAAGTAAGCCAAAAGTACTGACTGAGTTTCTGGATTGAACCTGATAGAAATGTTCTCCAGAACTGAACTGAAGAGAATATATGCTTGTTCTCTTGGTCAGTGGCCTTTATAATGAAAACACGGGAAAGAGAAGGCTGGCATCTGGGCCATGCAGGTGGAAACAATTAAGATTCAAAATGGATTTTGAAAACTGATTTTCTTTTCTCTTTATTCTTTATATAAAAAAGTAGTTCAAGGTTCCTAGACTCTCCTACCTACTCATTAAGTAAGTGCATTAGTAGAAACATTTGATGTTTTATTGTTTATGATTTTAAATCTGCCTTACATGACGTATGGAATATGTATAAATACATCTATAAACACACATATATGGTCAAATCCGTGTTTCACATCAAACATCTACTGTATGTTTCACTAGGGAGACAAGACCCATGTGTTTTGCAGAAGCTTTTAAAGCTGTTTCATTTATTTTATTAGCCTTTAATGAATGTAATTAGAACCCAAGTAATTAAATGCAATTGTGCTCAGTATGTTCCTGTTGTAAATTGCCCTAAACAATGTGCATCGTGTGAACAAATTTGTGGGATTAATCGAGGATAGATAATGTTTTTGGATAGTATTTCACACTAAACGGCCACAGAGAGAAACAAAGAAGCTGGCGCAGTGTCATTAATCTTAGTCAACTGGCAGCGCTGGTGTAATTTGCATGACTTAGGCAGTGACACAGGATGAGGCTTGCTTGGGATGGGTGTTAGATCACTATGATCCGTATGTATTTATTCCCCTTTAGTCTCCTGATTTATAAGCAGAGAGAAGTTTGCATGTGGAAATGAAAAACAAAAACAAAACAAAACAAAACAAAAAGCAGTGTTAATGGAAAGAGTTGCAGATTTTCTGAATTATTACTGGCAATAGCCAGGTTCCTTTGTTTTCATATTTAGTATTCCTATTTTATGGATGTTAAAAAGACATCTGTGAATCCCTGTCAAGATTTTTTTTTTTTTTTAAATGCAGATATATTGTGACTGGATAGTGTAATTCCAGTGGAAGATGTTTGGCTTTTCCCCCTCTCCTTCCATATCTATTACATATTGATTCATTGCTTTCAGAACTTAGCCCTTTCCAGAGAGGCACTTTTGAATTGTAGTATAGAAAACCTTCATACTCCACTTATGAAAATAACACTTTGCAATAAGCATTTGGGAACATGAATAGCAAATGCAAATGATTTATTATTATTATTGAAAGAGATAGAAGGCAACTCTTATTCACAGAAACAATTAGATGAGATATTCTAAGAGAAGTACCCAAATTGAGCTTCAAATGTCATAACAGATGACAAATAAAAGGTAAATGAATTTGAGGAATTTTGAACTGAAATGACCATGCCCTTGTGACCTCATGGACATGCTAATCTCAGCTTGCACAAGTGTATCTGACATTTATGAGCAGTTGGCCCAAGCCATTGTGTTCTTTTTCTTATGAATAAAGTGAAGTTGCTTTGAAAGTTACCTAAAATGCAGCCAAATAATTTTGAGGGTAATACATAAAACTATATTGTCTTTGCAAATGCAGTGATTGCACAGAAAATATACGTAAATATTTGAAAGGAAACTTTATGCATAAGGGGTGTATCAATGCTGAAGTTATAAGAGAATATCCATCAATTAAAGAATTACATTTCACAATAATTTTTATTTATTTTCTTTCTTTCTTTCTTTTTTAATTTATTTGTTTTTATTTGGGTGAAGATTTACAGAGCAAATTCACTTTCCATACAGCAGTTCACATATACTTTGTCTCATGTCATTGACCACAGTTTACCACAATGCAACA
>NW_006921655.1:6963732-6973145 GCF_000298275.1 Orycteropus afer afer
TTGAGTTTCTTTCCAGTTGTTCTATCTTTCAAAGAAAGTGGTGTATTAAAGTCTCCCACTATGACTGTGGAGTCATCTGTTTGGCTTTTCAACTCTTTTAAAGTCTGATTTATGTATTTTGGGGCTCTTTCATTGGGTCCATTGATATTTATTATGGTTATATCTTCATGATCAAATGATCTTTTAATCATTATATAATGTCCTTCCTTGTGCAGACACCTATTTTATTTTAATACTAATTTCTTCTAATTTTTCAAAATTAATATTAGCTTATCCTTCAGCTAAAACCTTACAGGTTAGTGAGCTTTACACTCAGAAAAAAAACATAAAGAAAAAGAGTTCTCTTGCCTTAGTGGATATATAGATCTGAAAAAATCTTACTATACCATAGAAATTTAGTCTACCTCAGTTTCTCTCACTGTGATCTATACAGATACTATGGTGTGTGTGTGTGTGTGTGTGTGAGAGAGAGAGAGAGAGAGAGAAAGAAAGAAAGAGTATATTTGGGAAATTATCTCACTTTTTAATTCTTATCTCAGGAACATTCAAAATAGCAAATGTGATTAACATTTCATAGCATATCTGACTCCTATTAATACGCCATTGACCTGTACACCCATTTTCAATATTTAAAGACCTAGGACTGCAGTATTTTTTATGAGGTCAGGCATATTGATATACCATTAAAATGAGTCACAGTCAATACAGTGCCTAGAAATGATTATGTTAATTCAAAAAGTTGTATAATAGCACAGCTATAGTTAAAAGGACATTGTGAAGTTCAAATATTATACAATCACTTAGAATGAGAAGAAACATGATGACAATGTAATGTTATTGTCATACTTATTATTCCAGATTAATTGCGCAATGAGATGAAGGGGAGGAAAACATTGCGTATGTAGTCAACTCTTCTTTCCAAGAATGTAATAGTCACTGGAAGACCATTGATTTAATAGATCAAAAGGTGGTCTTTCCAATCTTGGCAGAAATATTGCTCTAAAAATGATGTAAACTAGTGGATCCGCAGCTGGGCATCATAACTGATCATCACATGATTCAGTCAGTGTGCTGCCTGAGCAATTATCATTTCTGTTCACTTTCTTCTCCAAGTCAAAAATGCATGTGTGGCACAAGTAATTTGTTCCCAGTACTCAGAAAGAAGAATGCCCACTCAGTTGCCCAGAGTAAATGAAAGTAATTTAGTGAAAATCTTTGCACAGTAGAATTTTGGTATGCAGTCCAAGACATGATTAGAGGCATCTATACATGCCAGATATGCCATTAATTGCTATGTCAAGTCTTCAGTGGAATCATGATTGATGTTGCAAGGTTGCTGAATCTGACTTCCCTCAGAGTATTCAGTATCTTTTTGTACATATTGCAACATTCAGCTTTAAAATTTATACAGCAATGTATATGTTATTGACTTAAATCTTACTCACAAATTGTTGCCTTTACAACCTGTAAGATGCTTCTGAAATTAAACCCCTACCTAAAGGCTTACACATAGAATATAGACACTTGAAAGGTAAAAGTTTTTTTTAAAAACAGTTGCATCTGCATTGAGATGACTCTTATTACAGACTTAAAAATATACCCATAATTAAAGCTATTGAAATATCCATACTATAAAATTCCTGTTAAGATATTGAGAAAAAGAGATAAGCCCATAAGAATCCATGCATTACAAACAAGTTTGGCTTGTAAGATTTTTTCAGAAGAAAGCTAGAAAATAATTGATAAGAAAACTACCTTTTATTACTGTTGTTGTTGTTATGTGCTGTCAAGTCGGACCTGACTCATAGTGACCCCTCCTTGGGTTTCCGAGGCAGTTTCACTGCAGAAGTAGATTGCCCAACCTTCCTTCCAAGGAGTGGCTGGTGGGTTTGAACTGCCAGCCTTCTGGTTATCAGTCAAGTGCTTTAGGCACTATGCTACCAGAACTCTTCCTTTTATTACTAGTAGTCTTAAACTTTATATAAACTTTCTGGCCTTTAACTTTCTTATCTATAATATGGGTAAGAAAATACTTCATATATTTTATATGCATGCATACAGAAAAGAAATTTCTAGAGATCAGTGTTCAATAGAAAAGTAGCATTCTTAGTTAATGATTTTTGACAGAAGCTCTTGCATATCCTGCTTTGTTGATGTATGGTGGAAAGTGTCTTGAGTTGAGTCTAAAATTAGAGTTCAAATATTAGCTTTGCTGAGTATAAAAGGTATAATTTTAGCCAATTCTTTTATATTCTCTTTTTTTTTTTTTTTCTCATAGAGAAATAGTAAGATTGGTTCTCACTCAGATTTTAATATATAGCATTTTGGTTGGACTCAGAGCTTGAAATTTAGATGTCATGGATGCTGAACATGCATCACTCCTCCTCCAACATGTGCATTGCATGTAAAGCTCAGATGCATCCAAGAGAAACTGAGCAGTACGTTAGTGAGGGTAGGATATCTGTGGTGGTGAGTCAGTATGCCAGAGCAGAGCACTGTAGAAATTTGTCATCATGGGCTGGTATTCAGGTCAGCTGGCAGCTCTTCTCCACAGGTCATACAGGGGCCCAGGCTACTTTCACCTGTGGCTCTGTCATTTCTAAGGGCCTCAGTGTCATCTGAAACCCACAGGCAGAAAAGGAAATTGCACCAAAGATCACATAGAACAAGGAAGGATTATGTGCTAAGCCTTAAAGTGGTACATAACACTTCTGCCAAATCTCACTGACCAGAACTTTGTAAGTAAGGCCAACTGCTAACTTCAAGGGAGGCTGTGAAATGTTGCCTAGCTATATGCTTGAAGAAAAAGACAATTAATTTTAATAGATAGCAGTAGTTTCTGCAGCAAGCAATATCCCTTTTCCTATATATCTTCATCCCTGCCTTTATAAATTTACACAAGCGGGGAGGCGTCTTCTGAATGAAAAGCAACTTAGATGTAAGCCTTCTCTTCTCAATCCCCAACTAAACTTAAAGATTACTAAAAGCACATCTAATGAATCATGGAGGCTCAGACCTAAGACCATATTTCAGGGAGCACAATGGATTCCCACAGAGGAAAAACCTCCGTGAGCATCTCAGATTCTTGAACCTGAAATTCTTGCTGTGGGACCCAGTGTTACAGTCCTGAACTGGAACAGCTCCTTCCAGTTATTCCACATATTCCAGATGTGCAACTTTTGGACTCAACTGCATAGCTATGGCACATAGTCTGGGTCTGGGTGGCTTTTGGTATTGGGCATAAACTGCCCAGATTTAGTCATCCTTTGGATCTGTTAAGGAGTTCTGCTGGTGCAGTGGTTAAGGCATTCAGCTGCTAACCAAAAGATAAGCAATTCAAATCCACCAGCTGCTTTAGGGAAAGATGAGATAGTCTGTTTCTGTAAAGATTTACAGCCTTGGAAACCATATGGGGCAGTTCTACTCTGTCCTGTAGGGTTCCGATGAGTCAACATCAACTCAATGGCAGTGGATTTGGCTTGTTTGTTTTAGATCTCTTGGGGTAAACTAGATGGGAAATAAGGATTAGGAGTCTTGTAATTGAGAGCATTACTATAAATGAACATCATTTGAAACTATACATAAGTAAGGTTTGGGTATACATGCTACCTTCTTAAACCATTACATACTAAAAAATATAAAATTTTAGGATAGTATCTGCAATAATAGTCCTTAGTAACATGTAAAATTTCTAAAATGTGATTTAATAATATTCTATAATTTGTAGGGTCCGTGTGTTACTATATACAAGACTGTATGAAACAAGTCCCCAATTTATAAGTGAGGCTTGTTTCAAAAGTCTTTTCTTGGCATGCTAGAACATGAGAGATAATAAAGTCTGTATATACGTTGCCTGACAGCTGTAGGTGCTCCAAAATAATGTCTTTTAATGAGTAACTCCTTTGTACAAATAACTTTGGATATATTCTTTCATGTAAGGCTCTAATCAACTTGATAAAGTAGATGAGAGTATTCCTGTTTTACAGATGAAGCAGTAGGCTGAGATATTCAGCTATCCAGAGCACAATCTCTGAAGCAGCTGAACCAGGATTAGAATTTGGTCCATTTCAATCCAAAATGTGCACATGTAACTGCTGCATTATGTAGGTTGTAGAATGAATATTGACTCACATGAACCCAGGATTGGCTGTCCAGAGAAGCAGACTGAGTCTAGAAGATGCTGTAGGGCTACTGGACAAATGATCAAGTCCAGTGGGATAACCCAGGCCAGAAAGGATGCAGAATGGCCACAGCCTCACACAGGCAGTCTAGAGTAGCACAAAGATAATTGGAGTGATGTTCAGGCAGAAACACAGCAAATTACTTAACTTCTGTGGATTTTAATGTCCTCTTCCATAAAACAAAAATAATAAGAGTAACTAACTGTAAAAAACGGGAGCTCTGGTGGCACAGTGGTTAAAGCAAAAGGTCAGTAGTTTGAAGCTACCAGCCATTCCATGGGAGAAAAATGAGACTGTCCACTTCCGTAAAGATTTAAAGCCTTGGGAACCCTTTGGGGAAGGTCTGCTCTGTCCTATAGGGTCACTATGAGTCACTATCAACACTATGGCAGTGGATTGGGTTAAGTTTTTAACTCTAAGGAATGCTGAGATGGTGTACTTTGTAAAATAATGATTGTTGTTATTGTTTTTGTATGCCATTGAGATGATTCAGACTCATAACAACTCTGTAAGGTAGAGGAGAACTGGTCCATGGCATTTCCTAGGCTGTAATCTTTATGGGAGCAAAACGATCACTTCTTACAGAGTTCATGGGTCATTCATTTGGGCCATCTAAGCTCAAATCCATAGAGACTATGCAGCCTTGATTTCAGACAGATCTTATATGCTCCTGAGGTAAAGAAGATGCAATCTTCTTCCTCTTGGATAAGAACATTCCTTAACAGATCTAGAAACTTATGCAACTGAAAGGGTTTTGTTTTAAAGGTAGCCCTAGCCAGAGAAGACCAGAATGCCCATAGAATATAGGATAAATCCTTGTTTCCTGCCTTTGATGGATTACAAAAACCAAGGGAGCTCTCCCTGGTGCTACTAATACCCTGCTTTATTTGCTTATCCTCTCCTTGTCCTTACCCCACTGTGCAAATATCCGACCAGAAGTCATAACCCAAAGGCATTCTGATTTAGCTGTCTCTGCCTCTGTCCATCATCCCTCTGCTACCACTTGACCACCACTCAATTTGTCATCTTTTCAACTGAAACAGAGAACTGCCCTAGGATGCAACTTTGATGATGCTTCTGCCTAGTATTCTCCCTCTTAACTCTCAAACCTGTGAATTCTTAAGAATCTTAGATCAAAAATTTATAGAGCTTGAAATGGGATTAAAACTTATTTAATAAATATTAATCATTATTTAAGAAGCTCTAGGAGCTCTGGTAGCACAGTGCCTAAGGCACTTGACTGCTAACCAGAAGGCTGGTGGTTCAAACCCACCAGCCACTCCTCAGAAAGAAGGTTGGGCAATCCTACTTTCGTAGTGATACTGCCTCGGAAACCCAAGGAGGGGTCGCTATGAGTCGGGGCCAACTGGACGGCATATAACAACAACAACAACAGTGGCATGCATAGGAGTTCTGGTAGCGTAATTCCTAAGGTACTTGACCGCTAACTAGAAGGATGGCGGTTCAAATCCACCAGCCACTCCTCGGAAGGAAGATGGGGCAATCTACTTCCATAGTGATACTGCCTCAGAAACCCAAGGAGGGGTTGCTATGAGTCGGGTCCGACTCCACGGCACAAAACAACAACAATAACAGTAGTATGCATAGTAGCTAATCCATTGGGCTGCTAACTAAATAGCCACTAGTTTGAAGCCACCAGCTACTCCGTGGGAGAAAGATGTAGCAGTCTACTTCTGTAAAGACATACAACCTTGGAACTCTATGACTCAGTTCTATTCTGTCCTATAAGATGACTATGAGTTGGAAGTAACTCAATGACTTTTTTTTTTTTTTTTTTTTTTTTTTTTTTTTTTTTTTTGGTGATGTCATGGGTAAGCACTTGGCTGCTAACTGGAAGGTCAGCAATTGGTACCCACCAGTGGCTCCACAAGAGAAAAGACGGCAGTAAGAGAGATGACAATTCTTTGACAGGCCACTACTTTGTAAGGGACAATTTTAAGCATGATGTTCTTATTTCCAGGCCTATCTAAACTCTAAACACATGTTAGTTGCCATTAAGTTGGTTCCAACTCCTGGTGACCCCATGTATGCAGGGTAGAACCAATCAAGAGAGTTTTCAAGATTGTGACCTTTTGGAAGCAGATTGCCAGGTCTGTCTTCTGAGGCCCTCTGGGTGAGTTTAATCCACAAATCTTTTGATTAGCAGCTGAGAGCTTAACTGTTTACACCAAACAGGGACTCCACTTTTAAGTTAGTTTTTCTGAATTTACAGAATCTTACTACTAATCGAAGGTTACCTTACTTCCAGTGGTCCTTCCTTCCTTCTTTTTTCTTGACTTCCCTGATCCACACTCTGTTTTCCTTTTACCACTTAGGATATTCTATCTTGGTTTTGTTTTCAAGCATATGTTCTTCTAATTAGACCATTCTCACTCACTGCCGTTGAGTTGGATTAGACTCATAGCGACCCCTCTTTGGGTTTTGGAGGCGATATCATTACAGAAGTAGATTGTCCAATCTTCCTTCTGAGGAGTGGCTGGTGGGTTTGAACTTCCAGCTTTCTGGTTAGCAGTCAAATGCCTTAGGCATTACACCACCAGAGCTCCTAATTAGACCATTAGATTTTGAAATTCCTGAAAGCTCTAAACTTCTCTTTCATCTTTTTCTGTCTTCATTTCTGATGATCATGGCTACTCTGACGGCACCAAATCCCAGTTAAAACCAAATGTTTCCATGTTTGTGTCTCTAGCTCTACCTGTCTTGTGAGATCAGTATCTATATATCAAAGTGTCTACCCCACTGTTTCAAGTAGATATAGCAAACATAACCTACAACTCAAGACAACCAAGACAATTCAGAGTCTAGCCCACCCTTTAAACTTCTTCCATTTCCAGTGATCCCTATCTAAGTTAATCTGTAACCAGTGGCATAAAAAACATAAGTTATCCTCGACACCTCTATTTTCTTCATTGTTTTCATCCAATTCATCACTGAGTTCTGTCAATTGGATCACCTAAATATTTTGCAAATAACCCCACTTTTCCCCCCTCTTCATTGTCAACCCTCACAATATTTCTCTTGGTACATACTCTGCCAGCCTGCACTCCCATTCCCAAACTTTATATAATAATTATTATTATTATTTCTTCATAGTATAGTTTATATCTTCTTCAGAGTCCACTTGGTTTAAACTTATTAGATGGCTTTTTGCTGCTCTTGAGATGAAGACCAATATCCTTAATAGGGTTTACAAGGTCCTATGTGACCAGGTGCTATTCTAGACTCATCTTATAATGTTTGCCTTCTTTCTTGCTATACACAATATATACAGTTTTTCTATTCTTAAAACATTCTATTCTCCTATTGTTTCCAGGATGTTCTCGAATGTAGGATTTCCTGTGCCTCTAGCTTACTCTTTGTTGAATGATCTCCTTCCATTGCTGAAACCCATTGCCAATGAGCCAGCTCCAACAGAACTGAAATTAACCAAAAATGCAATGAAGATGTATTGAGTTTTTACTGGTAATTGGAATACAAAAGTTGGAAATAAAGAAGAATCACTGGTAGTTGGAAAATATAGCCTTTGTGACAGAAATGATGCCAGAGATTGCAGGATAGAATTTTGTAAGACCAATGACTTATTCATTGCAAATTCCTTTTTTCTAAAACATAAATGGAGGCTATACACAGGGACCTCACCAGATGGAGTACACAAGAATCAGATTGACTATATCTGTGGAAAGAGGTGATGGAGAAGCTCAATGTCTTCAGCTGAAACAAGGCCAGGAGCTGACTACTGAACAGACCATCAATAGCTCATATGCAAGTTCAAGTTGAAGCTGATGACAATTAAAACAAGTCTATGAGAGGCTTAGTGACCCTTTAGCAGAGAGCGAACGTGTCTCATAAGGTTTCCAAGACTATAAATAGACTTTATATAGACTAGCTCTGGTGTCACAGTGGTTAAGCACTCAGCTGTGACACCAGAGCTAGTCTATATAAAGTCTTTCCAGCTTATAAGTTCCTTGATAAGAGTTGCCTTATCTATTTAGCTTATGTACTATGTTTCTAAGGAGGACTGGTGACAAAATGGTTAAAGTCTCTGCTGCTACTGACAGGCTGATAGTTTGTACCTACCAGTGGCTCTACAGTAGAAAAGACCTGGTGATCTGCTCCCATTAAGATCAAAAAACGTGATAATTAAGACTGTGTGTTAACTTGACTGGGCCATCATTCTCAGTGACTTAGCAGTTGTAATGTAGTCAATCTCCATGACAAGATCTGACATAATATAATCATCTCCATGATGAGATCTACAGTGAGCACCCAATTAGGTAAGAGAGTTTCCTCAGGGGTATGGCCTTCTTCCAATATATTTGGATATCATGGTAAAGATTTCTGGCCTTTGGTTTGAGATCCTGCATCTGGCTGATAATCATCTGGACTTGAACCAGTGGGCTGCCATACTGCCTGTTGATCTTGGGATGTTGCCTCCAGACCCTGTATGCCAACAACCTTGGATCTTGCCAATCTTGGATCCATCAGCTTTTGAAAAGCAGCAGCCTGCTGTATTGCCTGTTGATCTTGGGTTCATCAGCCCCTGCAACAATATGAGTCAGGAGAAGCCTCCAACTTCATGTCTGACACAGGAACTTGGGACTTGCTGCAATGCACTGTCATTGAGTCAGATCCAACTCATAGTGAACCCTCCTTGGGTTTCAGAGGCGGTATGACTATGGAAGTAGATTTTCCAACCTTCCTTCCAAGGAGTGGCTGGTGGGTTTGAACCACCAGCCTGTGGTTAGCAGTCAAATGCCTTAGACACTACACCACCTGAGCATTTCTTTGAGATAAATTTCTCTCTCTCTCTGTCTCTCTATCTCTCTTTTAGATAAAAGCTTCACTGGTTTTTCTTCTCTACAGAACTCAGCTGAAGAAAAACCCCATGGAGACAGTTCTATTCTGCCCTATAGAGTTGCTATAAGTAAGAATTGAATCGACACACACACCACCACCACCACCATCACCACTATCACCACCATCACTGTGTTTCTGGGAAGGATGGAACAGAGTGACTGGCACATAGCTGTTGCTCAATAAATATATGCTGAATGAGTGAAAGAGCTTTGTCCAGGATTGTCTTTTTCTGTGTGTTGTAGTTACTTTAATCCTATAGACCAAAAGAGTAATTCTTCTTTTCAAAAGATTTATTTCTTTTCCATATTTTCTTCCTTGGACTCATCTTTCTTGTTTTTTCTCTTAATTGTTTCT
>NW_006921655.1:6973245-7015351 GCF_000298275.1 Orycteropus afer afer
GCATGTCCAGTGTGCAAGTCTTTCTGTTGTACTTAGCTGAAAGAATAGGGAGAAGTGTGTCTCCTACATCTTGGTCTTGCTGATTGAGATTTGTTGTTGTTGTTGTTAGGCACCAATTGAGTCAGTTCCAACTCATAGCAACCCTGTGTACAACAAAATGAGACATTGGCTGCTCCTGGGTCATCCTCACAATCTTTGCTATGCTTAAGCCCATTGTTACAGGCATGCATCTATCTTGATTCAGGTCTTCCCATTTTCACTGATCCTCTATTTTATTGAGCATGATATCCTTCTCCAGGGATAGCTTCTTTCTAAGAATATGACTGAAGTATGTGAGACAAAGTCTGTCTAGTCTTGCTTTTAAGGAGCATTCCAGATGCAATTCTTCCAAGACAGATTTGTTTATTCTTCTAGCAGTCCATGATATTTTCAAAATTCTTTGCCAACACCACAATTCAAATGCATCATTCTTCTTTGGTCTTCCTTGTTCATTGTCAAGCTTTCACATGCGTATGAAGCTATTGAAAATACCATTGCTTGAGTTAGGCACACCTGAGTTTTCAAAGGGACATCTTTGCTCTATAGCACTTTACAAAGGTCTTTTGCAGTGCATTGAACATTAGGTATTTACAAAGGAAATTTCAAGACTTTATTTCAGTTGGTTCATGAATATGCATATACATTTGTGTCTTCATTCAACATTATCACTTAAATTTTAACCGTATCACCAAGCTTTTTCCATCAGTTATTATTTCACAGTTTCTGAAACATCTTCCAACAGAAGTTCTAAGTCATTATTCACAAAACACAATTGCACTCATCTTTCACCTCATGATACACTTTTAAAATTCATTTAACTGTTTCTAACACATTTACTCCTGCTGCAAGCTGTGTGGGATTATCAGAGGTAGCCATTTAAACAAGTACATTTCTGACTAGTCATTTTGTGCTCAACACCTTCAATGACTGGATGCTGCTTTTGTTGAGAGACTGAAGGCATGTGGTGTTTGGTGACAGAATTTTCAGTTTTATATTAGACCATGCCAGGCAGCAGATGGCATGGGTCATCTAAAAATTTATCTCTGGTTCTGTTTTATTGTTTGCTAATAGCTCTGTAATATTTGTGAAATGTTTCACCATTATGCTCATTTGTCTGCTTCTTTATTATAAAACCTGTAAAGTCCTTTGACACTGACACAGGACAGCAATCCTTTTTCTGCATTTTCATTGGTTCTTTCCTACTCCATCTCGTTATTATTATTTTTATCTGTCAAGGCTTTAGAAAGCATAGCTGCAATGAAAATACTTCATAATAGATCGATTGATCTATCTATCTATCTATGTAACTATCTATCATTATCTACCTGTGGAGCCCTGGTGGTGTAGTGGTTAAGTGCTTGGCTACTAACCAAAAGTCAACAGTTTGAACCCCCAGCTGTTCAGCAGGTGAAAGATGTAGCCTTGGAAAGCTTATGCAGCAGTTCTGCCCTGTCATATAGGGTCACTATGAGGCAGTATTAACTGGATGGCAATGGGTTTAATTTTGAGTTTGGGTTATCTATCTGTCTATCTATCTATCTATCTATCTATCTATCATCAGCTATCTTTTTATCTATCTGTCTATCTACCTACCTACCTACTTATCTAGTATTTCCTTTGCCTTCTTCTTCCTTGACATTCATTTAGGGTAATTCTATCCATTTTTCACTCCCTATGGTTTCCCTAGGAGCTCTAGTAGCATAGTGCCTAAGGCACTTGACTGCTAACCAGAAGGCTGGCAGTTCAACCACCAGCCACTCCTTAGAAGGAAGTTGGGCAATCTACTTCTGTAGTGATACTGCCTTGGAAACCCAAGGAGGGGTCACTATGAGTTGGATCCCACTTGACGGCACATAACAACAACAACAACAACAACATGATTTCTTTGGAACACCTCTGTGCTTAGTTCTAGGGGTGTATGCATGACCTAAAGGAATCAGTGTGCTTCATGCTACAGAGATAGGTTCAATGTTACAAAGCTTAATTAGGACAATAATGATCAGGCTCAGAATTTTAATTAAATAATAATAATAATAATAATAAACTGTTGAGAAAATGATGCTGTGTGTATATGTGTTAATTAAAGATTGCTGATAGGACAGAATCTGGGCCTGGGAGCTGGTAGAAGCCATCTTGCCACTCCCAGTGGAAAGTGTGCCTGAGAACCGAGCCAAGTCAGAAAGAAGAGAAGCCAAGAGGTAGTGTGACCTCAAGTCTTGATTTCATTATATGAGGTTCCAGACCAAGTTGCCCCAGACCCATTTGCACCTGACCCAGTTTACCTCTGGACTTTTCAGTAAATGTCTCTTTTTGATTTTTGGTTAAGCTAGTGTGAAGTTTTTTGGTCTGTGTTTGTTTGTTTTCTTTCCACTGTACTAATACAGTCCTGGTAATTAATTCTTTCTTTAAATCAAACTAAGGTGGTTATTTGTTTTTACTCATTGGAGCTGAGCTGATCGCTACTCATGGCAACCCTACATATGCAGAGTAGAACTGCTCCATAGGGTTTTCAAGGCTGTAACCTTTCAGAAGCAGATTACCCCTCTTTCACAGCACCTCTCAGTAGGTTCAAACTGTCAACCTTCTGAGTACTAGTTCAGGGCTTAACTGATCTTTCTACCCACACTACAAAACCCTTATTTACTATTTTAAAGAGCATCATTTTAATGAGCTTGAAAGTCATATATGCTCATTGAAAGAAACTTTAATCAAAAGTTGAAACTAAACATTTGTAATCCCATTATCCAGATATATCCACTATTTAATTTTTTTTTCTGTTTATTTGTATCATCTTCTTTCTATGAGTATAAAAACATTCTTACTTTATCATGCACATATTTTTTTTTAACTTTTGATTATAAATATTTTCCCACATTCTTACAAGCTATTCAGAATTCTAATGACCATATATTCTCCCTCTCTTTGTTTGTTCCACATTTGTTTGCCCATTGTTGTTGTTGTTGTTGTTATGTACCGTCAAGTCGGATCCGACTCATAGCGACCCCTCCTTGGGTTTCCGAGGCAGTATCACTACGGAAGTAGATTGCCCCATCTTCCTTCTGAGGAGTGGCTGGTGGGTTTGAACCACCAGCCTTCTGGTTAGCAGTCAAGTGTCTTAGCCACTATGCTACCAGAGTCCATTACCCTATTGATATACACGATCTAATGAATTGGATTAGCTATTCACAAATCTTGTTACGAAGCAGTTGTCCACCTAAGGTTCACAATTAGTCTTTTTAAGAAATTAAATTGGTGCTTATAGTTTTCAAAAGAAATCTATGTGCATTTTGTAAAAAATTGCTTTCCTAAGCATTCTTTCTTTATTTATTCATACTTTGTGAGTGCCTACTATGGGTGCAGCATTCGGTCCCTAGACATATTTTACAGACCAAAATAAGTTGTGCTTTAGAACATTTGTATAATGATAGCTAAATTTCACACATGCAAAATTACAAGAAGCTGTGTAAAGATTCAAGGGTCTTTGAAGTCATCTTTGGTTCCACTTACTTGTCATTATTTAATCAGAAAAGAGCCTTATTGGGGCACATATGGTGTAAATAGTTCAAAAGATATTTGGATGTCTTCATGACAGAGAGTTTTATTACACTTCAGTGCTTAAAATGTTGCATTTGATTTTTCCACAGCTATGCACTTTTTATGAAGGTGGTATATTATGTCATTTTCTTAAAGCCAGAAATTAACCATTTTCTTTCTCTTTCCAGGAGAAAATTTTTTTTGGTCTGGAATTCTTCTGGTTTACAGTAATGTGTGTGCTTGTAAAAGCAATATACATGCTTTTAAAAACTCTACCACACAAGTGGGAACTTGCCTCTTCTACTGATTTGAATGGAATTGAACTTAAAAAGAACAGGTTCATGCACAACCTGAAAATTTCAAAACACTGAATGAAAGGAAAGTCCTGCCTATCCAAGCAATGTTTGCTGCAGAGGCTTCACTTAGGAATGGAAGATAACAACAAAGAACATTTGAACTCAACCAAATACCTACCAAGCTTTCCCACATTTGTTGAAGGTAAGTGGAACTCAGTTGACTTCATCCCATGGGGGCTTTATTGCCTTTTTATTTATGGCCATACATAATTTTTCTCAATTTTAATTTCAAGTTTGGGATTTGACAGAGTCTCACACTAAAATCAGTATTTTCTCTTCCCCTAAAAATTTTCTTTTACATACTATTTGGAGACTAATGAATTACGGATGTGAAACTGAAAAATCAGAGGATAGACAAGTTCCTTAATACTATCCTAACCCCAGAGAATTTCTGACTACTTTGAGATTTTACTGTAAAGACTGTTTTTTTTTTTTTTTTTCATTTGGCATCACTGAAATAAGAATGTATACAAAAACCTGGCCACACTGCTGTTAAATTACTAGCTGTTAATATATTTGAAAATTGTATTTTCTCACTTCCCTTTTTTCTTTCATCTTTTTAAGTTTTCCTTCTTGGATCTAAAGTGAGCTGTTTAAAATAGATCCACTTACCACATCACATGGGGCCTTTATAAAATGAGATTGTCAGACCCCAAGTCACTTTTATTCTCACCAGCATTCACCTAACCCCTATTTGAAGATAATAAGACCTCTATATATTCATTTGGAAGCAGGATTTTGCCCTTGATGTTACATTTTATATTGATTATCAATTAACTTTTTAAGTTGCAGTTAAGCTTAAGTACTTTTTACACATAGGGAATACAGCACACACTGAATTTTTTAATAGAACTTTCCCTTAGGGCAACATTTCTGTTCAGGCACCATATATCATACAAACCTTTTATGGTATCTTCAGTTTGTGGACAAGCATATTCGATATGATTTGTCCAAGTTTATTTATTATGCTATAAAGTTTACTTTCCACATTTAAAATGCTGTCCTCAATATCTAGGTATTTAATATTGGTTATCATAGTATCACTGAAGAATCAAAACTCATGGAATAGGAATTAGTTCCAGGTTCTATGTTGAAAGATGTGTACTTTCACCACTGGCTGGCTTTATGACCTTGTTCAAATCAATTCATCTTACTGTGTCTAATATTATTTGAATATGAGGTAATATTATTCTATTTTTATAGAGGCTTCAAGTCTTTCCTCAGGATCATAACCACATTTATAGGTTCTCACTGATGTCTGCCCCACTTGTACAATGTTTTAGAAGTTTAGCTTATGGAGTGCTCTGATTTCACAGTCTAAAATTAGTAATAACTCAACTTGGGAATTTTTAAATTTTCTGTCTGTGTCTCTTAAAAGTAATAACTATATAAATAACCAATTTTTTTTTTTGCATACATACACTGTGTAACCACATTTATTGTTTTTAAACTCATCTTCTTCATTAAGCCTCACAATCTTATAAAATAGGCTTACAGAGCGCAAGTAACTTATCCCAAGGTCACACTGGTACTAACTGGGGAAGTCTGGATATAGACACCAACTATGGAACTTCAGAATCCAAGTTCTTTATCTATAGTCTATAACCACTCTTCATTTATAATCTTTAAAGTTATTTTTACTTCACTTTTCATCAAACACCAAGATATAAAATAGCTAAAAGTAAGGACAAAAAAAGTGGCCACAGAAAAATAGAGGCTAATAATTATTATAATTAAAAACTGAAACTTGCATTAAAATGATTACTCCAATAACATAGTACATTTAGGAAAACAGCCCATGGATGAGACAAAAAAGTAAATGTGATGAGTTATATGAATTGTATTTAATAAAAGGAAATATATACATACTACTTACTAAGTACAAACTTTACATTTTTTTCTGCTAGCTTCTCATAATTTATGATAAGAATCCTTCCTCCTCATCTTTATTCATTCATTCAACATCTATTTATTGAATTTATTTTATGGCTAGTGCCTTTATGTGTTACTCCCTTGGGTTTCAATGGTGAGCAAAATAGGTCTCTGCCCTTATGGAAGGTACAGTAGTGGAGGAACTAGTCACCAGGCCTTTATATTAGTATGTGATTACAAATTGAGATCATTGGCATTTGGGAAGGAGTACAGTTCTATGACAGCATGTAACAAAATCATATGACTGAGACTTGGGGTTCTGTTTCCTTGAAGAAGTGATGCTGGAGCTGAAATTTTAGGGATAAGTAGAGGTATTTGACTGCTAACCATAAGGCTGGCAGTTCAAACCCACCAGCCACGCCTTGGAAGGAAGGTTGGGCAATCTTCTTCCATAGTGATACCACCTCAGAAACCCTAAGAGGGGTTGCTATGAGTTGGGTTTGACTCGATGGCAGTGTGTTGGTTTTTTTTTTTTTTGTTTAGAAGTTATCTAAAGTCTTGCCTTCAAAGTACTGTCCATACACCAATGTGGGCAGATAGAAATGCACAATCTCAGACTCCAGCCCAGGCCTACTGAAACAGAAGCTGCATTTTAATAAGAGTTTCAGGTAATTCCTTTGTGCATTAAAGTTTGAGAAGTACTGATTTAAGAGAGGGCTGGGATGCAACAGAGGAAACAGTGTGTTCAAAGGATTTTTGCAGAAAGGAGTATTCAGAAACTGAAATACGAGCAATATGGCTGAGGTGTAGTAAGAGGAAGGAGAGAAGGCTTGAGAAAGTACATGCTGGGGCCACATAAGCAGGGCTTTGTGGGTCTGAGAGACAGGAGGATCTTTGAAGATTTTTAAACAGGGGAAGAGCATAATTAGATTTGTATTTTGAGAACATTACTGGACAGTGAGGAGAACAATTGGAGGGGATTCAGAGTGGGACCCAGAAGTTTAGTGTTATTAGTTTATCATGGTGTCCAGAAAAGAGATATTGGTGTGGTTGGAGGTAGTTAGACATAGAGAGATTTGAGAGATACTTAAGGGTGACTTTAGTCAGTCTTGGTAATGTATTTAACACAAGGGTGAGGAGAATGAAGAGTTAAGGATTACTCCTAAATTTCAAACTTGGGAATTCTGGAGGGATGAAGGTATTGAGTTAAGAGAATCCCTTTAACAGGATCAGATTTGGAGTGGAAATGATCAGCTAAATTTGAGGTGACTTTGAAACACTGTAATGGAAATGTCAAATAGGTTGTCAGAAAAGTGGATGAGGATGGGGCCAGAATGGAAATATAAATTTCTGAGTGAGACTGAGTAACATAATGGACAGTTAATTTAGCAAAGATGCAAACATTGTTCTTCATAGTACCATCTCTTGTATTAAATTTCGATAATACTTGCTATTTTAATGAAAGCATTTTATATAGTGCCAAATTAATATAGTTCAGGTACATTATTTTCCATTATTTTAGGAAGAATCTGGAATACAGTTTGGGGAATCTGAGAGATATGGGTTGTTAACATGATCCTTCAACTCTCTTAAATATTGATTGTCTTGACAATGCTTTGGCAGAAGTTGGATGGAACTCATTTAAAAATTGAACTCCATGTGCTTTAGGCATGGATATTATATGTGGCCAATTGTCTTGTCCTTAACAGGGACACAATAATATTTGAATTGCTGTTTATTGAAGCATTAGCTATATATTTTATGTATCAGATTTGCAGGTGACAAATTAACAAAAATTAATGAACCTGATAAACAATCTCACTCAGATATAACCTCTGTGTAGGGAACAGCTTCAGGAGTGCATCTAAGCTGTGCTAAAGCTAATCTCTATGTTCAGATTCTGCTCAAATACATAGACAAATACATGCTTGCATATCCACTCATCTATCGCATGTCATCAAGTTGATTCCAATTTATGGTAACTCCTACCTAGTGTTTGATAGAGTAGAACTGCTACATAGGGTTTTCTTGCTATAATTTTTATGGAAATAGATTGTTAGCCTTTTCTTCCATGGAATTGGGTGGGTTTGAACTGCAAGCCCTTATTAGAACTGCTCCATAGGGTTTGTAATGTGGTAAATCTTTATGGAAGCAGACTGTCGTTTCTTTCTCTCACAAAGCTGCTGGTGGGTTTGAACTGCTGACCTATGGGTTGGTAGGTTAGTGCTTAACCACTGCACCATCAGGGCTCCATTTTAAGTTAATAGACCAGTGCAAACCATTTGCACCACCTAGGGACATTTACCTATCCATAGTGTGGAAGAAGTGAGGGCTTGAGAACTTGGGGCAAGGGGTGGGCACGCAAGGGAGGGAGAACTGCAGGAGTGGCAGGCACCAGCCCTCCTCATAGTCTCAATGGGGGTTTCGAGCCTGCAAACAGACAGTTATGGTTAGACTAAGCTTTCCTAAAGAGGCAAATTTTGGGAGCGCCCCCAAGGCAGAGGGGAGCGGGAGTGGTTGCTACATTTAAGGACAACCTGAGTAGCTTAGAGGCCGAATGAGAGTTTTCTGCAAGGAGAAAAGGCAAGTGCAAAACAGGAAAGAGCATGGGTTGTTGGGGAAGGATGAGTGAATCGGTATTGGACAAATTTCACCAACATTTATTGAGTTTCTACCATGTAGCATAATGCCTAAGGCACTTGACTACTAACCAGAAGGCTGGCGGTACAAACCCACCAACCACTCGTGGGAAGGAAGGTTGGGCAATCTACTTCCGTAGTGATACTGCCTTGGAAATCCGAGGAAATGTCACTATGAGTCGGTCCGACTCGACGGCACATAACAACAAATGTGGAAGATAAAATTTGCATAGGAAATTTAATTGTAGATTTCATTAGTCAATTGGAGTAGTCACAAAAAATATAAATATGACTCTTATAGAATAATTCTACCAGTTACAAAAGATACCCCCCAAGACACTGAATAAATTAACTCATTGGAGGGAGAGAAGAGGTCAAATTAGGGATAATTATAATAAAAAGTATTAGGGAGCCCTGGTGGTAAAGTAATTAAGTGTTTGACTGGTAACTGAAAGGTTGGTGGTTAGTAGCCACCAGCCGCTTGCTCAGTGGAAGAAAAGACTCAGCTATCTGCTCACATAAAGATTGCTGCCTAGGAAACCCTATGGAACAGTTCTACAGGATCCATATGAGTCAGAATCAACTTGCAGCCACAGCAATAACAGCAACATAAAAAGTATTTAACAATAGGTATGTTGTGGGCATAAACCCATATGAAAAAACATTGACCATTGTATGGAGCTGTGCCTTGGAGAACCTGTATCTATCAAAGGTATTTTTTTTTTTTTTTTTTTTTGTTGTTAAATTAGCTGAGTGAAGAGTAAATGTATTCTGGGGATGAGGATTCAGAGTGGCAGGAGGCTGGGAGGTCCTTGGGAGGAGTAAGCCCAATGGTTAGTGGTTAGTGACTACATATAGCAGTATTTCCTATTTTATAAACAAGGTTGTTCTGGCTAAATACCAGCCTTATGTAGAACTATATATTTAAACAATAAGAAATGATGAAATCAATTTTTTTTGAATTGAGCATGGTTAATGTGTTGGTATTATTTTTGATAGTGATTAACCAATAGTTTCATTTTGCTTTTTAAGGCCATGCAAAATAAAACAGGTGTAACTGGTAATAAGAAATGACTCATTTCCATTGTCTTTGGCAGGAGGGCAGTAATGCAATTCAGGTAAATGCAATTATTCATTTACAAGTAAGAAAAGAAGTGAAGGGTAAAGTACAGAGCTTGATAAAATACATGTAAAATACATGATTATAACTGGAATGCGATGTGTAAAAAGACAATTTCAATCTTTTTTATTTGGCAAGGGTTTTATGATACAGACTCTGAGAGAGTATTAAGTTATTTTTCAGCTAAGATTATGTGACTTGGACCAAACATTGTACCTATTTTTGTATCAAAGACTCAAAATTGCTACAAATAAAAATCTTACTTAAAAAATAAAAGCAATCATATGATAATTGGTTTTAGAACAAATTTTCCCCAACCTAAATAGTAGGATACTGTTGTTGTTATGTGCTGTCGAGTCGGGCCCGACTCATAGTGAGCCCCCCTTGGATTTCCGAGGCAGTATGACTACTGAAGTAGATTGCCCCATCTTCCTTCTGAAGAGTGGCTGGTAGGTTTGAACCACCAGCCTTCTGTTTAGCAGTCAAGTGCCTTAGGCACTATGCTACCAGAGATCATAGTAGGATACTAGATAGAGAGATTTTACATTGCTTCCTTTTTTTATTTTTTTCAACAGATATATGTTAAACATGGGTACATATTGGTGAGCATTGGATACATATTGGTGAACAAAACAAAACAAATTGAACAAATGCTTATATATGTGTATATGTGTGTGTGTGTGTGTGTGTAAATTTTACGGGAGCTATAAAGGAATCAAAAATGATGCTGTAAAAATTTTTAACACAGAAACAAGTTTAGAGTGGAGAATCAGAAAAGACATGACTGGAAGAATGACGATTGAGGTGTGATCAATAGTTGTCCAGGTGAGGAGTGAAGGGAGAAAGGTAGTAGGAAAAGCAATTTGGAGACACTGGGGCTGGATGTCCCATGTAACAAAATTAAGATCAGAGAATGGGAATGCAGAGAGAGAAGAAAGGACAAAAGATGATGTGGTAGAATAGACAAAATCTTATAAATTTTATTAAGGATTTTAGATATTCAGTACAATGGAAACTTGGAAGGGTGTCGATCAAAGACATGACATGGTCCTATTTGTTCCTAAACTAGTCACCCCTTCTGGGAATGTTCCTGTGCGAAAGAAAGCAGATTTGTGTTTCCATTTAGAGTTTGTGAGTGTCCATAACCCAATTCTCTCCAGAGTCAGAATTTTTCATGCTTATTCATTAGTACCCAGGGACTTGCTCCCTCCGAAGGGAAATTTCCTGAGACCCCTTTTCCTTTAACCCTCCAGAAGAAACTGAATCTCACTTGCACCATTTACTCCTAGCAAGTACTGAGTACAAAAAATGTGTGTGGAGGATGAGGCAACGCAGCTTAAATGACCCTGCCTAGACTGCGTACTATCCTGACCACTCGCAGTGCTGGGTTAAAAGAGAAAGAGTCAAGCAAAGAAGACCAATTTTCTCCTCCTGGATGCTGTTGTCATTCAAGGACTCTACATGTTTTCCTGCTTATCCATCATTATTTCTATATTCTGTGTTCTTGGCTGTATTTTTTTATATAATATTTTAAATTCACCTCAGGTTCTGACCTGTACCTCATTTCTTTGATCATTAAAATAGTCTCTGATTACTTTATCTATATGATGGTTTAAGATTGTACTCTGGTCAATCTGACTTTATCAACGGAGCCACTTTTCCTAGACTCCACCTTAATCACCATTTTACTATTTTTTTCTCTCACCTTTGGGGAGTATCTATTATTCCCTTGACATTTTGCATCACCTTTTAAACACTAATGTAATACTAAACTTTAAAGATTATGTTTATATGAAGCTTCATCTTTTCTTCACTAAAATGACCAGATTCAGCTACTCTGAAAACCTGATTTGACTGGTTCATAAATAAATAAAAATACACTGAATTCTGATTCCCAGAGACTTTAGTATTTAGTAAAATGGAAACATATCCGTAAGTGGCATCACATATGATTATCACATTAACTGTAGTTTCATGTTCTTCTTGTGCTTATTTGATAAGTGGTGTGGATTCCATGAAGAAGGACTATCTCAGGATAGAGGTTTAAAGGGACAAAAGAAGAAGGAGGAGGAAGAGGAGGAAGTGGAAGAGAAGGAGCAGGAGCAGGAGAAGGAGAAGAAGAAGAAGCAGTAGGAGCAGCAGCAGCCAGAATCTGATTCCACTCTTCACATTGAAAAAGATTTATTAGAGGAGTTCCCCCCCCCCCAGTTCCCTCTTATTAGCAATAAAAGATAACGTCTAACACTTGTTGAGTACTTATAAGCATCTCTGGATTAAAAAATAAAAACTTGTCTTGAAACACTGCTTGAGAGGTGGTGTATAACATGATATTTTGTTTACCCTGAGTTTACAGGGCTGGATGCACTTTTATCATGATCTCAAATAATCAGAGCTTATTTTCAAATCAGTTTGAAATGTTGGCATCATCAATGTTGAAATAACCTCATAATTTTAATTCAGACTTCAACATTTTAGGGTGCATTTGTTGTGATTGAGGTTTTTACTCCTCTCCTAAGAGGACAAAATCTCAAATGGGAAAATACGTGTTTTCTGAAAACCAAAAGGTGAAATGGGGGGGGGGGGATAAATATATGTGTGTGTGTGTGTGTACATACACATAAAGTTTAATCTTGGGAGGATTGTTCTATTTGTATAGTGCATAATAGGGAGTCCCTGGGTGGTGCAAATTGTTAAGCAATCAATGCTAACCAAAAAGTTGGAGGCTCAAACACACCCAGAGGCCCCTTGCAAGAAAGACCTTGCTGTCTGCTTCTAAAAGGTCATGGTCATGAAAACGTTATGGAGCAGTACTTCTTTGTAACACATGGAGTCACTCTGAGTCGGAATCACCTCAATGAAAACTGATTTGGTTTAGGTTTTACAGCACACACAGTAAGAAATTATGATGGTCAAATAACCTAAAAATCTACTTAAATTTCTCCACATCCATAAAGTATAGAACTAATCCTAAACATTCTCTTGTTTTATAAATATCTATGGACCATTTAAGGAACCCTGGTCATGCTATAAGGAGCTCTAGTGGCATAATGGTTAAAGCATTCAGCTGCTAACCAAAAGGTTGCCTGTTTGAACCCAGCAGCCACTATGTGGGAGAAAGATGAGGCAGGCTACTTCTGTAAAGATTTACAGCCTTGGAAACTCTATGGGGCAGTTCTACTCTGTCCCATAGGGTCTAAGGAGTTAGAATCAACTGGATGACAGTGGATTTGGTGATGTAATGATTAAGCAACTCGACTGCTAACAAAAAGTTGGCCTTTTGGGTTTGAATCCACCAGTGGCTCCGTGGGGGAGAACATCCTGGGAAATCTTATGAGGCAGTTCTGCTCAGTCATATTGGGTCTCTATGAGTCTGAATTGATTGGACAGCATACAACAATAATGGACTATTTGTCACTGCTGATCTCATGGAGATGAGGTTTTCAATAGAGCCAAAGAATCAGTTTGGTGTGGCCTTAGAGAAACAACATCTCATTTTCCCCATCTTATCAGTGTGTAATTAATTACCTGCGCAGGGACGTTTTGCATCTTTTTTTCTTTCTGTTGGAAGCATTTGAGATATAGACTAATTGGTAGCTTCCTCAGTTCTTGTCAGCTGTATAAAATCCTGTTGTTGCACTTTCCAGATAATTTTTCCTTGAAAAATTTTCTTTCCTTTGTCTCCTAATAAATATGCCCTTTCTAAATCCTTTTTCTTTTAAAATGAAAAGATTAAAAGGACTACTTTTGTAATTAAAAGTCATTTTAAAATAACCTCATAAGATTGTTTCTAGATATCAAAACATCTTTATGGTCCCATTTCTATGGCAAGAAAGACAAGCGACTGGGATCCTGTACATTTTACTGTAGTCTACATTAATTACCTTCTATTAAAAAAATGACAAAGACCTTTTGAAAGGGATTCTGGCACTCTTTCCACGGAAATGATGGCAGACACCCTACTTTGCTGATTTCTTGACACTTCTAATTACCTGTATTCATTTGAAATCGTTTCCTTTGTAGAGAGTTATTGGCATGATTTTCTGAGAACAAGAGGAAAATGGAAAACATTTTAGCAAGTTAAGGAAAAAAAAATCAACAGTATCATTGTTTGCCGCTTTTGTTGAAACTACCTACACGAGTCATTTGAGGGACATGAAGGTAAATGAAAGGTTATACTTTGCCCTGCACGTTGTTGCTGGTATTTGTAATGTCAATAACTGTAGAAGGTTGTCAGGAAACTGGAGAGATAAAGGTCAATAGCAATGACAAATATATCATTGTATGTGTTTGAATATGTAATATCAGCCTAATCTGCCAGGGAAGGCTTTCACGCCCTGGAAATATCAATCAGGTGGTATATGAAACCCACTTATTGTTCTCTCAACTCTTAGAATGTAATGGAGAAATCCAAAGATTGAAAACCCATCAGATTTTTTTTTTTTTTTTTTTTTTTTTGCGATGGTGGTGGTATCGTAGTCATGGCTGAACACATGCATTATTTCTTTTAAAGGTGGGATTAAAAACAAATGATAAGTTTTTCTGGTTTTTCAGATTGCTTTATTCATGGGAAATTTAAACATTTTTCTTTTCATCAAAAGAGCAAGACACAATTCAGTCTTACACGTCATTGCAATGAGGTAGATGCCAGTGACTTTCAGTGTTATAAGCTAAATTAAATATTAACTATGCCTCTCCTACAGTCTTGACAAAAATTTAGTTGGGCTAATGGAGAACTCTTACACCAAGTCCTACTTCCTGTTGATTTTGATATGTTAAGAAAGTACGGCCGTTTGTATTCAATAGCAAATTATTTACAAATGAAATGCACAATAGCTTGCTTAAACCGTGTCTCCACTCAGAACAAACTGGTTAAAATACATGTTTTTGGAGCCAAATCAAAGCGTTCAGATTCAGTAGAAAATTGTATTTATCCTCCTTTGAGTAAATTGTGCTAAAGAAATCATTTAAAATCTTTTGGGAAATGAAAAGTGAAAATAAGATAGCAACAGATCTTGTAAATGAATGTGCTTCAATTGGATCTTGAAGGATATAAGGTAGTGTGTTTGAAATATAGAGGGATCATATTTTATGGATATTACATTATAATTGTTGCATCTGCTGGTACTCTAAGTTTAAAATACAATATTTGGAAAAGTTTACTCTTTCTGAGACATTCTGCATTTTCTTAGGTATATGATCCCTCTCCCTAACCCTGACCCAATGCATAAGTCATTCTTCCCAAACACACACACACACACACACACAGAGTACAAGGAAATGGAGGCAAAAAAGAGATCTGCTACTGAAGATTGTACAGAGTGACAGGAAAAAGAGCAGTAAACTCAGTAGCACCCTGAGGTGACAGAATAAGGGAAAAGGCTGGAGGGGACAGAGAGGGCCTGAAGGAGAAAAGAGATAGATAGAAAGGTAGAAATGATTTAGGGAGAGGGGTATAAAGAAGGAACATCATGAAGGTAAAATATAAATATAATTTAACGTAATAAACATATCTGGTACCTAGGAAAAGTGAGAATTACTGAAATTAGAGAGCGAGAAAGCAAAAATGTAGACCATAGTGAGAGAAAGTGATAACGTTCAGAAAATTGATCAGAAGAGAAGGTTTCAGACATAAGGGAAAAAAATAGCAAGAGGCCCCAGATGTTCCCCAATCAAGAAATCCATCCATTGAAGGGGGAATGAGTAAGAGGTTCAATTTCACCTTTCCTCTACATATTCCTTGTGTAAAAGCACCTAGAGAGAAAGATACAGTGTCATCTCATTGCAGTGAGTCTACAATATGCTTGTTCATTTCTCTTTCCATTTCTAAATAATGTAGAGTTCATTATAGAGACTTTTACACTTAGATTTTTTCTAATGCTCCAATTATTTCCAGAGAAATGATCATTTTAAAAGTCTTTGAGCAAAAACTCTAAATCATTCAAGTTTGCCATTTTAGTTGGAATTATTTCATCTTTTGCTGGTTTTCACTCCATATTTAGTTAGTTTTCTGATTATATTTCTGACCTTCAGATAAGATTTCTATGTAAGTAAACTGTCTGGCTAAATCCACCAGGTGTCAAATGACAGTTATGGTAATGTCGCAAAGGCTTTATTTATTTTATATTTTTATAAATTGAAACTTTATAAACAAAATGTGGGCCTTTTGTTGTCCTCTCACTCTCGGCAGTATATTATCTTCTTGAATGCAAAGGATCTAAAAAACAATTGAAGGGCTTATATCCATTAGGCATGTGTTAGAAAGAGTTAACTTTTCTCTGCAATCTCAGTAATTTGAGTGCAGGTGCTGGGAACAATAGAGTCCAACTGTCTTTGCAAGAACATCTCCTTTTTTGTACTCTCACATCTGGATGAGGATAAAATTTTGAAGGTTACATTTTTTCATTTCTTTTTCTTTTTTTTTGGTGAAGATTAGTCAGGATGAATGAATAGTACAATGCGAGTAGTTTCATAATATTTTTTTTTGTGATCTCTTTTTCCCAAAAGTTTGTAATATAGCACAAATCACAAATAATGATAGTTTCAAACAAAATAATGCTATTCTTTTATAGTAGATGACTGGTTTTGCATATATCAGCTTGTTAAATCATAATTTTATGTTGAGCTATGTGATTTTATAATTTTCTTCTTTTACAATATGATATTTCTACATTAAATGTAGTATTTTTTACTTGTTTCTTTCTTTTTAAAATTTTTATTTCTGGCCACTTTAGTCTTCAACAGTCCACAATGGCAAATACTCAGAATTTGCAGAATTTTCCCATCATTTTTTTTCTCCAGACTAAAACCTTAATGTAATTTCTAAGTGGAATAACCTACCCTACAAGGTGAACATGGTGAAAGATAACTGCAATTTGCAGGTGTTAGGGATGGGAAAGATTAGATATAATTTTATTCATATCTATCTTCTCCATCTCTCTATGTAGACAGATAAAGTATTAGACATGACAGAGTGTGCAGTTGTGAGGAAAATCACAAATCTCAGGTCTTTTCTGAGGTAAGAAAAGGGTGAAGGCCAAATGCTTACAGTTTTCTAGGAGTAAACTTATGCTTACTTACACATAAAAAAGCCCTCTCTTTTCTTTCTCACACATGCCACAATAACTGTCTTCCTGTTCAAAAGGAAAATTATCTTAACATTAATTGCAACATTAATGTTTTCCTATTTTTCCATCTTCAAAACTCATCTAATCTTATTTATTTCAATAGATTAATGTGATGCTCATGTTTTGCCCATGTTAAAAGTCTGCTTAACGAAATTAAATGGATACAGAATGACTTAAATTATTCTTGCATTCTGAAGAAAGTGTTGAGAGTTTGATACTGTCCAACATATTTTGACCTCAACTTAAGCAAGAGAAAACAAACAAGATAAGAAAGAATAGGTATGAGAGTAAGCAGAAAAAATAGAGTAAGAGCTGTTGAGAACAAGTAAGAGCAATTGACCAGCAGAAAGAAAAATAAACTGTAAATACATAAAAGAAAGATTTGTTTAATCATGAATATGACAGGAAAAAGATACAGGGGGCCACAGTAGATCACAAGCTAATTATGGGTTAAAAACAAAGCTTTGTTGGTCAGAGACCAAGTACTGCTAGTCATTGAAGAATTTAGGAGACCTAAGTAATCATTCAGATTGTATGCAATACTAATCGGCTCTTCGTTATCATACTGTGTCCTGTAGGATCCTACCACTTAAGCTGAATGTGCAGGTTTTGGAGTAGGTCCAGAAGAAGCAGCAAAATGATGAAGGGTTGGGAAATAGTGCCAATGAGGCAAGGGTAAAGGAACTGAATTATTTAGTCTGGAGAAGAAAATACTTGGAGAGAATTAATAACTGTCTTCAAGTGTATGAAGGAACACAGTCCTTTGCAGGTAGAGGTGAACAGCTGGTCTCTGTTTCCTCTGCGGATAGTACAAAGCAGTAGAATTTTAAGTGCAGTGTATGGGATCTAGGCAAGATGTTAGGAAGATCTTCTCTACTTCATGGGAAATATAGGGAGAGAATCCTCAGGATTTAGAATGTGTTGAGGGAATTATTTTTTGAGTCAGCTAGTCCAAATTGCACAATGAAAAGAGAATGCAATCTATCACACAGGAACCCATAGAGGAAAGGAGACAAAACAATAAGTAATTGTGATAAAGGCCATATGGGATGAAAGAAGTACTAAATTCTAGGAGTATGTAATGATCAGAATACTTGACAAGAAGGGAAAATGAATTACAGACAAAAAAAATGGAGGTTAAACAGGTAAAAATGAAACAATGAGAATTTGAGTCTATGGGCATATATGGAAAAAAATATACAATTTTAATCAACATTTAGTTTTGGTCGTGGAAAAAAATTCTAAATATCCACATGTAACAAACAACATATACTAGTGCTTGTAATTTAAAACAAAACTCTGTGGTATTGCCTCCCTTGGATATTAAAAATAGAACCAGCAAACAGATTTATCATAGTTTATGCCCAGTTTTGTAAAAAGCAAAGAAAAAGTAGAATGAATGAAATAACATCCCAAATCTTTTTCAATCTTTTGATTTTATGACAAAAGGGAAAACTATCTATGATGATGTGGTGAGTAACTGTTATACGTAAGCCACACTAAACAAGAATAATGGATGCACAGAATCTCGGAAGAGAATTATAACAGGAAGAATAACCCTGACGTGTAATTGTAAAAGTCATTAACATCCTTATCACACAAGATATTAACTGTGTGTTCAGTCATTTAAGTTTTATGCAGATCAAACAAAGGAATGTGATCCATGAATTTAAGAACTTGGAGTCTAAGACTAGTTGTCATATGAGAAGGGTGTCACATCTTAGGTAAATTACCTGGCATTGCAGAATCTATTGCATTTAAAATGACTTGTAGGTATGTAAATAAAGACGCATGAATGACCACTTCAGCTGAATTGGTAAAGGATGTGTATTAGCTTTTTAATAATTAAAGAGGTTAAACTTTCCAGTCTTTGCAGGTCCTTCCAACTATGATTTCAACTCAAACCAATAATCAGAATTGTGCTAAAGATTACAAATATATGATTTGTGGGCCTGGGTAAGCAATTTGGTTCCTATATTACTTGGTCTGTCTTACCAATTTTTTATTTCATTTTAGTTCTTCAGTCACTCTACCTCTTTGGAAGCAAAATGGATCCTGCTCATGTTCATCTTTGTTGAGCAGGTTCTCAATAATTCACAGCTGTATTTTGTCATTGATAAGTTCATTCTAACATGTTTTGCAATGTGCTATTTTTTTTTCCTGATGTTTAAAACTTTTCTTCACTCTACAATGCAGAAAATAGAATAGTCCATATTTGAATTTATTTTGCCAAGATGATAGTTATGTATATTTTATAACATTCTGGTACACAGATCTTAGCAATCTAAAAATAGATCCCTGCAAATATTTATTTATTTGTTACAGCTTTTTTAAAATATAGTTGCAACTACTTCACATATAAAATGATTTTGTTTTGGAAATACATCTTTCTCTCTCTCTCTGGTCTCTCTCCCTCTCTCTCTCTGGTCTCTCTCTCTCTCTCTCTCCACAAAGAAAAGCCTTTTGTTCTGGTCTTTCTGGCACTACTTCATTTTGTGACTTTCTGCTGTCCCCTAGTGGCATGTTAATCTTCTTGACTACTGTGCTATTGCCCCTGGAACCAATTCTCTACTCTTCTGTGCTTTCTTGTGACTCTCATTAGCAGACATTTAAAATACTATTAAACAATCTATGAACTGCCTTTTAGAAGCAATAACCCTGTTCTTTTGCCCAAACAGCTTTCCATTTGTGATTTCTTAACTGAGGAACATGTACAGGGAATGCATATGATCCAGATACATTGTATTATTTCACCACAATAAACATTTCAGGTTTTCAGAACTCTTAACAGAAAACCGATGAAAGCAAAATGTTATCAGTTTTGACTAGTCTATACATAACATACGGTAACTAGAAGGTAATTTGTGACAGGTCACACTATTTATGTCAATAGATTTACAAACAAAAATAGTACTATTCTTTTTCCTTTGCTCTATACAGCAAAATACTATATTCTTGTAATATTTGCTTTTTCCATGGTGACATTTTTATATGAAATATTTAAAAAGGTACAGTGAAACTATGTTTTTGAAACATTAGATGTGAGTCATTTATGTAATAAATGGACTTTGCATCGATATATAGCAAACTGATAAAAACAAATGTTTTTAAATGTTTCTGGATGTTATCTTTCTACATGAATCAGAATTTTTGTTTGTTTGCTTTAAATATAGATTGATTATTTTAATTACCTTGTACATTTTCTGTATGTCAGCTAAATGTGTAGCATTGATATGGGGCCAGTAAATTTTTCAGCACAGCACTGTGATTTTCTGAATTAGTCTTCCAAAATGTATGTAGAAAATTGAATGTAAGAATTTGTCAAAAACAATATTTGAGTTTTTTTAAATTTAATTTTAATTGATAAAAAATTACTATAAACTGGCTTGTACATTCTTCTAAAACATATCAAAAACAAACCAAGAAGAATTTATAAGAAAAAAAGGACTGATGAAATCTGGCCCATTAACTGAACATTACAGAAATTCGAGACGTATACTGAACTAATGATTTCTTGGCACTGTCTTATTTGGCACTTAGTGTGGTTTTGACAATTATCACATGAATAGCAACATTTTTTTTCCTTCTGCACTGGAGAAGAGGAGGTCTGGGGAAACAGAGAAGCCCAAAGCTCTGGGAACTCCTATTTCTTAGTAATTCAAAGTGTATAGTTTGGTGGATGGAAGAAAAAGAAGTAAACTGTAAGGTACTGTTAAATGACAATATTCTTGTTTCTTTGATGAAAAGTTGGTGTAGCTTTTGAACTGCCTCTCTCCTAAAAGGTCAGATTGCTACCCAATTTAGTCATTTTATCTGTTTATACATACCTCCGCTGGGATAAGAGATCCAAAAACAAAGGCCTAGATTGTAATCAATCTTGGCTTAAGTGCAAAATCTTCTAACCAATCCAAGAAATCCTACTGACAATCATGTGAAAAGGGAAAAGGAAGAGTTTAAGTCTCCTAAACTTCTTCTCAAGAGAAAAGATAAACCACATTTCTTAACCCCCTTAAAAAATGATAGAACTGACACCCCCTCTTTCTTCAATCTTGCCCTCCCACCCAATTGTTGAAATTCAAATTACATAGTTTTCAATAAATAGGTCTTTCATCGAACATTATAATTCAAAATAGCTATTTTTCACCTGAAATGTCTGATATATTTTTTTAAAGTTGTCTATTCAGATTGTAAATGTTCTGAAAATGTTCTCCTGGAGTTATTTTTAAAAGCTCATGGTATGTTTGATAATAAATATTGTTGTTCTATTACTGGAAACATTGGAACCAACATATTTGACAGGTAATAGAAATAGGATTCCATTTGAAATGTTAATTTTTATTTTACTGAAACATAACTCTGAAAATCCTAGTTCTAATGAGTAATGGCCAAATTTCTTTGCCATTATAGATTTTATTCAGTTAATTATCTTATAGATTATTTAGCAAATAAAGACAGGAAGAAGTTTCCTTCTTTTAAAAAAAGTTACTCTAGAGACAGTCTTAATAAATCTGCTTAAGCAATATAGCATTATCAGTGGCTTATTCTTTACAGAATTAGTTTTTCCAAAACAAATAATAAAGCTGAGCAGTCCCACTTTTTACAACTCTGGAGACTATCTAAACAAAATGAGCAGATTTATAGGGCTATTTTTAGTGTGTGTCACTTGCATTACAGTTTACATTTGCTTTCAAACCTTATTTCACATTCTCAGTAGAAAAATACAGGCAGAACGCTCATTAAGACCCTTAATAAAGGACAGTCTCCATAGGGCAGTTACCAAAAAGCCAAAGTCAAAGCATGTATAAGAATGTTCCTTTGAATTTTATGTCAGGCCACTTCATCTTCTGTTGTCTAAATGCAGATATAGAAGTTCTATTTATAAAAATCATTAAGCATTGTTATATCATACTAATAATAACTGAAGTATAAGCACATTTTTGAGGGTGGAAATTTTCACACAGCAACAGGTAAGTGCTGCCATGCTTAAATAACTATTATTTTTCCACAAATTGTATATTCACATTAAAGGGAAAATTAGCTTGCTGGAGAAGTATAGCACAATGTTGTGATTTTCTGCAAACTGTTCTTCCGTGAATAAAAAATGCATGGAAAACTTTATGTAATGTTATGAAATGTGTCATCACACATAGATTTATGGAAAATACCATGTTATATTTCAAAATATAGATGAGAGGATTACATGTTTGCATTTCATCTAAACCAAGTTTCTCTAGCAGTTTGTTCCATATGAAGAGAAACGCCAGTGCTTTCCAAAGAGAAGAGGACCCCATTTTCACTTGCAAATATAAATAAAGAATGAAGGATTCATCTTCTTTGTTTATTCTGAAAGGACATTATATCGAGAGGAAAATACTAGAAAGATAAAACCAGATACATATTTAACCACTTTATCAAGTCTTTTTCTTCTGTGGAAAAGGGAACACTTTGATAAGGTTAGACTATGCAGGAAATCTAAAAGTGACATGCTGTTCAATGCCTTGTGATACTTTCATATTAATCGTGTTCATGTAAAACTCTCTCGTAAGGAAATGCCTTGGCTGTAGACATCATTTAGCTGGGCCTTATAAATAGAGATGAAATTCAAAGGTAAGAAAACAGACAAGAATTTTGCACCAACTACTTCTGATAAGATTAGGTTTTCAAAGCCAAAACATGTCTACAAAGTACTATAGTGTGGAAATGTCCGGTTAAACACTTAAGAAAACATGCTTTCCCACATAGCAGCCTTTTATTTGCATGAAATAATTCCATAGAACAAAAACAAAACAAAACAAAAACTTGGCACGACCATTAGAACATATTATAAGTCAGGGTGCCACATTTAAACCTGATTTTAAAAAGAAAAAAAGATTCCTATAAAATTATAACTTGACAGATTGCTCTCCATGAACTTGAATAAAATTGAAAAGTGAAATAATATATTTGGACTAAGAGAGAGTAATATTCATCACAGCTGCTGAAAAAATATAAATGAAGGCATTTGGGGGAGGTTTCAAACAGTTTGCTATAGATGAGTCATCAAAGAAAGTTTTATTGCTTGATGAGTGTTTTTAACTAGTTAAAGATGTTACTAGAGTTACTTTAAAACCATGTTGTAAACAATGCCTCTGATTAAAAGATTGTCACAGAATGGACTTTTTAAAAATTTGAAGCTTTCAATCCTCCTGTTTATTATGCTTTGCAGTGTAAAGGAATTGTATTTCTATAGTAGATTTATCAATTACTAATTAGTTTGGTGGTGAGTGCCTAATTTGAGTTTCTATATAATAAGGGGCTAATTTCAATTTCTCCAAGCACTGGTTTATCCTGGCCTATTTAACATATGAGTTAAGTCCAAATATCTTTCAAAATTTAGTACTGTACTTATTCCTTCCAAAATAATAAAAAATAATTTATTGTTGTAATCTCGATTTATGGTTTAGTTAGGCAAAGTGAAAATATGACCTCTGTAGGAATCCCTGTTGCCCCTTAAATTCCAGTTTGCTTTACAATGGGTTTGTGTGCTGGTGAAAGTTGGTGCAACTAACACTTGGTATGTTGATTTTAAAATGAGCTGCTTTTAAATTTTCAGTAAGAGACAAAAAACCTGAGTTTCTTGAAATAGATTATTTTGTTCCTTGTAACTTTAAATAACCAAAACAACAATGACAAAAAGATAAAAACAAGTTGTAAGAGAAATATATTGCAAGCAAGGACAGATGAGACATTTTTCAAAATTAAACTGCTATGACAAGCAGTTGTAAGACAGTCTGCGTTCTTTTTTTTTTGAGGGGGGGGGCGTTGTTATAATTGAAAATGCATACCCACAGCAACTAAAACCTTCTTTTAAGATATTCAAATGCCTCTATTTATTTTTTTAATCAAATGTACATTCAATGTTTTGTAATTTTCATAATCTTTACTTTGCAATTCTGGTGGACTTTTTTTAAAATTTTACAGCGTCATTTTATGTGTTATATATTATTGTCCATGTAGCATTCTCTAAATGGTAGTTATTTATGTGAATTGTAGAACAAAGCATGAAAATATAGCTTTCCTTTCTATTCCATTATTGAAATGGAATATAAACATTAACCAGGGCTGTGGTTTAGTGGCAACATTTTGAAAAATAGCCTAAAATAAATAGATGTCAAATTAATCAAGAATAGACTATTACCATTATTTTCAAAAGATGATATATCATTAGGATTTTTCAGCAATAAATTATTATTATGTAAAATGTAGAAAGTTGCATATATATATATACATATTTTTTTTAATAGCATCCTATACCTCTTTAGACTGTTAAAAAGATCCTACGTGAAATTAGGACTTGCAAAAATCATGATTAGGAAACTGTTCATGATCAGGACAAAATCATATGATTAACCTCAAATCTAGACATTGAAGATACAGCAAGAAGTTATTCAGTTCTGTGACTAACTTAAAGTGTTTGACACTGACTTTTATAATTTGGAGAAAGTGTTTCTAAATCAGCTTCCTCCCTGTCTGCAAAGGTGCCTCACTTCTGAAGTAAAGAAGTTTACTTTATCCAAATTCCTTCTAGTGCTTTCACTTTGTTACTTAAGTCAGAGACAAAGAATATTTTCTAAGGAATTGATTTTCTACCCTCTTGTGGTTAATAAGAATTTATCATTTAGAAGTCCTGCAGGTTGAAATGCATACCAAAATCACTTTTTATTTCCCAAAACCATTTACAGTGAAAGTAGAAAGAATTTCAGTCATTTTATCATGGTTCATATATCTAGGTATACTTTTAATTATACACTGGTCCATAAATAAGCAAATAATAGAAGTAAGCAGAGAAGCAGTTGATCTAAATCATGACAGTTGCTCATTTATCTTTGTCCTAACTAGACAATAGAAAATGACACTACGCTGTTGTTTTCTATGCATTAAGATTTCCTTCTTAAACAAATGCAATTGAGGTGGTTTGTTTTTCGACAGCCCAGCACACACTGCCAGTGGCCAGAATTTGTCTCGTCTTCATCCAGAAGAGGATTAATCTTGGTGATGGTGCAAACAAAATGTATGTCTGGGGTCAAAGTGCAGACTGCCTTTTGGGATCTGCATTACATTAATGTCATTTTTGGGTTCCTGACGTTAATCAAAACCAACACCATAAAGCGTCACTTAGCTAATTTGTGTATTATTGTCAATGTTACCATTAATTATGCGTTTGTGAGGAAAAAGAGGATTAATGAGATGTCACAGGTAATTTACAATGATCAGACTCCCCAGGACATTAAGAAAACACTAGCTGGGTAAGATTACCATGCAATCATAATAGTCTGCAAGAAGCAGAAGTCTTTGTTGAGGCTCCACACTAATATGGTCCATCTTTATCAAAATCCCTCTTTACTAAAGTAATTCCTAACTTTTAAATGTTACCTTTGCCCTAAAACATTAGGCACAACTGTATCAATGGTGAGAACTTTATTGAAGTCTCTCTCTTATCAAGTTCTGAAGATTAGCTAATGTTTTTCTTGAAGGGGAGGCAAAGTCACTGAGAACCAGTTCTTTATTGTGACCCATGAACGGAGGTTTACATGTAACATCTCTATGACACCATTTTGGGCAGTTTGAGTATTGTCTTTAAGTAGACTGATAAAAAGATCTCTTAAAACACTCCACTTTCTCTGGCTCCTTCAAAGCCATGTAAATAAATAGCTTTTGTTCTCTGTCCTCCCGTTCCTGGAATTCACTTCATGAGGAGAACATAATAATCAAATGTAAAAACTGTACTAGCACAATACACATCTGGAAAACAACACTGAAGTATTGTCATGCTGCTCTTGTTGTTAGTGCCTTTGAGTCAATTTGGTCTAAAAACCATATACTAGAAACCGAAGAGCTGGGCTCTGGCTTCCATTTATTGCCTATCTACTGTGCCATTGGTGAGTTGTGGGCCTGCTCAGAGAACAATCTGGAGCTCCCAGGGGGAAACCAGGGTGGTTGTTAGAGTTTATGGTTGGAGAATCAAGCCTGATACCAGTGTTCACAAGGAAACTGAGAGCCTAACAGGAATTTCTAGGACCTAGTGTTAGAGAAGAGTTACAATTGGGAAGCAGGAACAACTTTAAAGAAATCAAGGGACAAGAAAATAGGTATTGTTGAGAAGGCAGTTGATGAAATCTGTGACATTGATACATTTAACAGATATTGGTCGAGCACTCAGCATCATGGACATGATGACAGGCAAAAGCAATACACTAGAGAACAAAACCAGATATGATTCCATGGGATTCACGGCTCAAGTTCTTGGTATCCTGATCAGTTTGTTGTTTGAAATGATTATTGGCTGTAGGAGAAAAGACTGGAGGAGTGTTGGAGTGGATTAGAGGAGACTGTATAGGAGTCCATTTGGGGAGACCATTTGCTATTTTAATTTGGATTTTTTTTTTTAGTGTTCTCAGCCCTATTTTTATTTACTCGAGGAATTATTTAATAAACACAGAATTATGTGATTACTTCAAACCAAACTCACTACCATCAAGTCAATTCCAACTCATAGCAACCCCCTTTGGATTTCTGAGGCCGTAGATCTTTATGGAAGTAAATTGCCCAGTCTTCCTTCCACTGGAGTGGCTGGTAGGTTTGAACACCAACCTTCTGGTTAGAAGTAAAATGTCTTCGGCACTACACTATCAGAGCTGCTATGTGTTTACATATGTGTGTGTGTGTGTGTGTGTGTGTGTATGTATATATATATACATGGCCAAAGGGTCAAGGAGGCTGCATCTTCAACCACTTCTAAACCCACAAGAGGAAGACAGAATCACCATCAATAGCCCAAAGCCTATTCCTGGAAGGCCAGACATGCTGCCTCCCTCCAGCCCTTTCACCAACCCTGACACCAACTGTTCCTCCCACAGTACCCACGACCTCTCTGCTGGGTTCGATAATTAGCTGCAGAGGCCAAATAGAACTCACAGATTATGGGGTTTATTAGAGAAGCATCAGGCTACAATTCAAATTCAGACTCTCATTCTCTCTCAGCTTGCCATTTCTCAGCTGACAGTTTCTCTCAGTCTCTCTCCCAGCAGTGCATGTCTCTCATGTCTCTCAGCTGGCAGTGAGAGATTCTCTCTGTCTCTAGGTGGGCTCCTTTTGAGGCTGGCAGTGGCCCAAACCAATCAATCCCAACATCAGAATTCTAAACACCTGAGAGAGAGCAAACTTCCCAGAAAATTACTTCATGCTGCTCCCAACAGAAACACCCCAGATGGATAACTTTAAAAATCAGGAGATACTCAGTTGCTCATGGCAAATTCCACCACGGAGTTTACGAAGAAAACTAAAGTTTACTAGAAAAGCCATATTATGTAATTTACTACCCTGTATATATATATATATATATATATATCCCAAAATTTAAATCCCAGCTCTTAGAATCTTTGCCAAGTTATTTAGCCTAAGTAGCAGTATCCTCATCTGTGAAATGTAGATAATAAAACTTACCCAATATTGTTACAAAATTTAAATGAGATAGCGAATGTGAGCTCTGGTAGCATAGTGCCTAAGGCACTTGACTGCTAACCAGAAGGCTGGCGGTTCAAACACACGAGCCCTCCTCGGAAGGAAGTTTGGGCAACCTACTTCTGTAGTGATACTGCCTCGGAAATTCAAGGAGGGGTTGCTATAAGTCGGGGCCAACTCAACGGCACATAACAACAACAAGGGAATGTGAATACTTGCCACCATGCTCAGTGCACAGAAAGTGTTTTATAAATCAGTGGTTTCTAACTCTGAATTTGTGTCAGAAACACTGTGGACCTTTAAAAAAAAAAAGAAAAAGAAAAAGAAAAAGAAAAAATAGACCTGCCTGGGCCATACTCCAAATCTATGAAATATGAATTTCTGAGTGTGATCTAGAGTATACCTTATCTGAAATCACTGCAATAAAGATTAGGTGTTCATTATTTATTACTGTTGTTATGTGCCGTCAAACAGGACCCGACTCATAGTGATCCCTCCTTGGGTTTCCGAGGCAGTATCACTACGGAAGTAGATTGCCCCATCTTCCTTCTGAGGAGTGGCTGGTGGGTTTGAACTGCCAGACTTCTGGTTAGCAGTCAAGTGCCTTAGCCACTATGCTACCAGAGCTCCCATTGATTACTAGTATTTGCTATTAATACTGTGTGTGTGTGTGTGTGTGTGTATACAAACTCAAGCTCACTCCTGTTGAGTCAGATCTGACTCATAGAGACCCCTCCTTGGGTTTCCAAGACAGTATCGCTACGGAAGTAGATAACCCAATCTTCCTTCCGAGGAGTGGCTGGTGGGTTTGAACTGCCAGCCCTCTGTTAGTAGTCAAATGCCTTAGGTGCTATGCCACCAGAACTCCTATATATATATGTTGTATGTGTATATATATACAATGAAATCTCTTTTTAAATTGAATCAGATGCCAGAGTCTAGACTCTACATATATGGGATCATGAATTTTATCAGGTAATTATATATGTGATTACAATGTTTGGGATCATATAATTTGAATCTTAGTATATAAAATCTATGAAATGATGTCATATTTTAATCACTGTGTGTTCGTTCATGTGTGTGCATGTGTGCACTTGATAGATCTATTTCTCTGGGAAGGGAGCAGAAGTTTGAGATGGCTAGTGTTATGTGAAAATTGTATTTAAGAAAAATTGACCAGAATAAGGTCAAACCACAAGTGAGCTGAACTTCACCATATATTAACAAATGAAAATAAAACATTTATTACATTGTCCACTCTGGCTTTTTTATATTTATAGTATATTCCAAGGAGAGTTCTCTGTTGGGAGAAAATTTCACAAGTAGAGAAGGGAAAGCAGGGGAAAGTTTAAATAAAATATTTTATTATTGATTTCACTGCTTCTGGGGTTGATCATATAGATTGTGGGAATAATATAGCTTTTTTTTTTTTTTATTGGCTCTACAAAGTAATAATAGCTTAGCATGTTGTGTTGTTGTTATGTGCTGTTGAGTTGGACCTGACTCATAGTGACCGCTCCTTGGCTTTCCGAGGCAGTATCACTATGGAAGTAGATTGCCCTATCTTCCTTGTGAGGAGTGGCTGGTGGGTTTGAACTGCCAGCCTTCTGATTAGCAGTCAAGTGCCTTAGCCACTATGCTACCAGAGCTCATAGCCATTAGTTTATCTTTTAAATAACCTTTGAACTACTTTCTTAGTTGGTTACTGTGATAGTTGGAGCTGTGTGTCAACTTGGCTGGACCACAATTCTGTGTGGTTTAAGCTGTTGTGATGTTGTCATTCCCATGATGCGATCAGATGATTATGTTTTGAGCAGGCAATCTGTTGAAAGGAAGTTCCCTTAGGGATGTGGCCTGCTTCCAGTATATCTATGAATATTCCGGGAAAAGAGACATTCTTCTGTGGATCGGGTGTCTGTTGCGCTGTCTACTACTGTCTGTGAGTGAACAATCCACCATTCGGCCTAGAGATCTTGGATTTGTCATTCTTTGGAGTCAACAGCCAGTGTACTGCCTGCCAGCCTTGAGCTCCTCAGCTCCTGTGGCTGCAAGAGTCGGAAAAGCCTCCAGCTTGACATTTGATCCAGGAACTTTGGACTTGCCAGCTTCTATAAGTGTGTGAGCCATTTTCCTAAGATAAATTTCTCTCTATATACATATATATATATAAGTTTTACTGGTTTTGTTTTTCTAGAGAACCCAGTCTAACACAGTTACTTTCCAGAAAGCAGTATACTTCAGAAAATAAACATCATGATTTTTAATAACATTATATGTATTGAAAGAAAAGATATGCTTTGCCCCTAGTCAATGATATTTTATGGATTTGAAATTTCTTACTTCATGATATTTGTCATTATAGTGACAGAATTTCTGCTCCGACTAAAATTAGGGATCCATCCACGTATAGAGTTTATTCAAGTTCTGAAGTTAAATGGTTAGTGAGATTTATCTAATGAGCATATGATATACTCACAAATTGTCCCAGATTCCCAAATAGCCAGAAGGGTCATTAGAAAAAAGGCACAACTCATTAATATTGATTCCTCCTTAATACTACATATTACTGAATAGAGCCTGAATACACCCGATACTCCCAGAATGTTAGTACATGGAAAGTAGTTTTTATTGCTTAAATAAGTAACAGAGAGCTCAAGAGAAGGAATTCAGATCCATTTCTGAGCACTCCTCGGACCCAAGAAGACTCTCTGGGCAGCGATTATGACTCTTCTATGCATACCCCACTTTGCACTGTATGAGAGAAACTTAAAAGGGGGCCTAACTTGTGCACATCCCTCCTCACCAGGTAAGTTCAGGTAGGTAGGCTGAAAACTTCTGCTATGTGTAGAAGCTATTCTAGCACTTTAGCTGGAGGACAGTGAAGAATCCTTTCCTCAGACATTTTTATACCCCAAGTGCCTAAGTGACACACACAACACAACTCAGTGCAATGCACTGCTGTTGAGTCAAATCTGACTCATAGTCAGACTCATAGCAACCCCTCCTTGGGTTTCTGAAGCAGTATCACTTTGGAAGTAGATTACTCAATCTTCCTTCTGAGGAGTGGCTGGTGGGTTTGAATCACCAGGTTTCTGGTTAGCAGTCAAATGTCTTAGATACTACACCACCAGAGCTCTTAAGTGACACATAACATGGAGCATAATGTGTACTTTCCCTTCCTGACTACCTAAGAAGGTGTGTGGGGTGTGTCACACACCTTGGTGACAACCCAGAAAGATATCTCTTTAACCCTGCTAACAAACATCAGGCCTCAGAGGATAAGGAGCAGTGGTTTGCTTCCTCATTCCCTTCCCCTTTCCCTGCTGCCAAAGGTGTGGAGTTGGAGACTCCCAACTCATTTACACATATTTAAGTGTTATCTGGCTATTTTAGAAACACAAAGAACACCTTGATTACTAAGGAATTCCAACAGTTATTTTCCAAAAGCAAAAAAAGAGAGGCCAAATTGAATTATTTGGCCCTAGGTAGCATAGTGGCTAAAGCACTTGACTGCTCACCAGAAGGCTGGCGGTTCAAACCCACCAGCCACTCCTCGGAAGGAAGGTTGGGCAATCCTACTTCCGTAGTGATACTGCCTCAGAAACCCAAGGAGGGGTCGCTATGAGTCGGGGCCGACTCGATGGCACATAACAACAACAACAACAACAGGGGATGGCCTCAGGGCCTCAGGCAGTTAGTTGCCACACCTAAGGCTGGCGGCCCATCAGCTGCTCCTGCCAGGTAGCGGGGGCTGTCCCAAGGAGCTCTGGTAGCATAGTGCCTAAGGCACTTGACTGCTAACCATAGTGTGAAGAAATTTTTTATTTATTTATTTTTAATTTTCATTTGGGTGAAAGTTTACAGAGCAAATTCACTATCCATACAGCAGTTCACACACACTTTGTCTCATGACATTGACTACAATTTACCACAATGCAACAGCTCCCCTACCACTTCCTCCCCATAGTTACTTCTTCCCTGTGTCCATCCCTCCATGCACACCTGCCTCCTTGGCTGTCTCCCTGTGAATAAACTACTCTTCTTTCTCCCATGATTGTTCTCTCCAAGGAGTGTATCTACCTAATATAAATGTTCAGCTCATATGCCTGTCTTTTGTTTGGCTGGAAGCCACAGGTGTGGGTTCAATTCCAGACCTGAAGGGCAGCTAGGGGCTATAGTCTCAGTGGTTTCATCAGGCTCTATCAGACCAGCAAAACTGGTCCTCCCCTTCCTTTTTTTTTTCCAAATGATTTTGGGTTTTGTTCCACATTGTTCTCCCTCTCTATCCAGGATCTCCTCCATAGATCTCCCTCCAAGTAGTTGACAGAGGTAGCCAGGCATACATGGCTCATAGTCATGTAGGCTGAGGATTGCATGGTGTACCAGTCATTTGGACTAATTGTTTCCATGAATCTTTATTCATATCTTCTTCATTCTTTTTTGCTATGGACGAGGAGAGACCCATCATTACATCTAGATGGCTGCTTGCAAGCTTTTGAGATCTCAGTCACTACTCGCCAAATTAGGAGGTGGAATAACGTTTAGTGTAGTATGTTATGCCAATTGAGCTTGATGTTCCCTATGACTATGGTCCTGAGCCCACAGATTCAACTACTCAGTCCCTCTGGGTAGCTAGCTGTGACCAAGAAGTGACTACAACCTTGTCCCTTGTCGCTCTACTATACTCCTGGGAACTCTTACAGAACATACCAATATACTTGTAGAAACATTGCCTGCTAGCCCTATACATGGTCTTGTGTACATTCCTTGCTGCATGTTGTTGTTGTTGTTATGTGCCGTCGAGTCGGCCCCGACTCATAGCGACCCCTCCTTGGGTTTCCGAGGCAGTATCACTACAGAAGTAGATTGCCCCATCTTCCTTCCGAGGAGTGGCTGGTGGGTTTGAACCGCCAGCCTTCTGGTATGTCCTTGCTGCATAGACATACCTAATAGTTCAGCCTGCCCACCCATCTATCCACCTGTATACCCATGTTTGCCTTCACTGACAATGCAGTACTGTATGAGCAAAAGTTCATCTTTGTTGTCTCCACCTCCCATGTACCTCTCTCTGTCTTCCTCTTCCTCAAGGCCACCATGTTGATCATTCACATTTGGTACATTGCCCTTCTCTTCACCTAAATCAATACTTATCTGTACCTATCATTATGTATCGTTTGTGTAGCATGTTAAGTGTTCCCTATCCCACCCCTGGTAACCAACAAAGAAAATTTCCTTCCGTATATAAACTGTTCCTTGACTTTTACAATAATGGACTAATACAATACAAAAAATATTTGCCCTTCTGTAATTGACTTATTTCAGTGAGCATAATGTCCTCCAAGTTCATTCACGTTATGCAGCATTTTGCAGATTCTACATTATTCTTTAGCATTGCATAGTATTTCATTGTGTGTATGTACCATAGTTTGGTTATCCATTCCTCAGTTGATGGGCATCTAGGTCGTATCCATCTTTTGGCTATTGTAAATAGTGCTGTGATGCACATGCCTGTGCATATGTCTGTTATTGTCATGGCTCTCAATTCTTTAGGATATATACCTAGTAATGGAATGGCTGGATCAAATAGTATTTCTATTTCCAACTTTTTAAGGAATCGCCATACTGCTTTCCACAGTGGTTGTACCATTTTACAGTCCCAACAGCAGTGTAGGAGAGTCCCAATCTCTCTGCATCCTCACCAGCATTTGTTATTTTCTGTCTTGAACTTTGCTGCTAGTGCTGGGGTATGATTGTTATTTTGATTTACATCTCTCTAATGGCTAATGATTGTGATAATTTCTTCATATATTTGTTGTCTGCCTGAATATCCTCCTTGGTGAAGTGTCTATTCATGTTTTCTGCCCATTTTTTAATTGTATTATTTGTCTTTTGTTGTTGAGATATTGGAGTTTTCTATAAATTCTGGAGATAAGTCCTTTGTCAGATATGTCATTGACAAATATTCTTTCCTAATCTGTAGGTTCTCTTTTGATTTTTTTGGCAAAGTCTTTGGAAGCACATAAAGATTTAATTTTGAGAAGGTCCCATTCATCTTGTTTCTCTTCTGCTGTTTGTGTATTTTGGGTTCTGCTTGATAGTCTATTTATGACATACATTATGGTCCCTAAATTTACCCTAGTTTTTCCTTGAGGAACTCTATACTTTTGGCTTTCACATTTAAGTTTTTGATCCATCTGGAGTTAGTTTTTGTGTAAGGTATGAGGTACACATCTTGTTTCATTTTTCTGCAAATGGATATCCAGTTTTGCCAACACCATTTATTAAACATTCTCTTCCCCATTTAATGGATTTTGGCCCATTGTCAAAGATCAGCTGACCATAGGTCGATGGATCTATTTCTTGGTTCTCAATTCTATTCCATTGGTCTATGTGTCTGCCATTGTACCAATACCAGGCAGTTTTGACCACTGTGGCTATATAGTAGTTTTTGAGATCCGACAGTGTGAGACCTCCTACTTTGTTGTTGTTCTTCAATAGTGATTTGCTTATCCGGGGTCTCTTTCCTTTCCAAATAAAGTTAGTCATTGTTTTTTCCATATCCTTAAAAAATGTTGATGGGATCTGGATTGGGATTGCATTGAATGTATATATTGTTTTGGGTAGAATGGATATTTTCACAATGTTCAATCTTCCTATCCATGAGCATGGTATGTTCTTCCATTTATGTAGATCTCTTATGGTTTCTTGAAGTAGTTTCTTATAGTTTTCTTTGTAGAGGTCTTCCGTGTCCCTGGCAAGATTTCTTCCTAAGTATTTAATTTTTTTGGTAGCTATTGAGAACGGTATTGATTTCCTTATTTCTTTGTCAGCAATCTCTTTGCTGGTGTAGAGGAATCCAACTGATTTTTCGATGTTGATCCTGGTCCTGCCACGATGCTGAATCTCTCAATTAGTTCCAGTAGATTTTTGACTGAGTCTCTTGGGTTTTCTAGGTATAGGATCATATCATCAGCAAATAGGGATAGTTTAACTTCTTCCTTACTAATTTGGATGCCTTTGATTTCCCTTTCTTGCCTTATGGCCCTGGCTTGGACTTTCAGTACAATGTTGAATAAAAGTGGTGATAGAGGGTATCCTTGTTTGGTTCCTGTTCGCAAGAGGAATGGATATATTCTCCTCTTTCATTATATCAGGGAACTTCTCTTCCAACAAATCTTGGACAATTTTCTCAGTGGTTTTATTTTTCTGTTCCTGTTCTGGAATTCCAATGACACTTAAGTTATTCCTTTTGATGGTATCCCACATGATCCTTAGGCTTTTTCATTTTGTTTTGATCTTTTTTGCCCTTATATGTGCTATCTATTTCTGACAATTTAGTATTAACCTTCTTGATTTCTATCTGTATCCCACATGATCCTTAGGCTTCTTAATTTTGTTTTGATCTTTTTTGCTCTTTCAATGTGTTATGTATTTCTGACAATTTAGTATTAACCTTCTGGATTTCTATCTGCAGATTTAGTATAATTTCTAATTTTTCATTTATTTTGTCATTTTGTTCTTGTATTTTCTTCCAAAATTCTTCTAGGGATTTGTCTATGTTTTCCTTGATCTGTCTCTTAATCGTTTGAAGATACCTAAATATAATTCTTTTGAATTCCTTATCAGGGAGTTCCAATGCTGTTTCTTCCTCAAGGATGTGTTCTGGGTCTATATCCTGTTCCCTTGTTTCTACCACTTTATTTTGCTTCTTTGTGTGGTCTGAGATGGTCTGTTGTCTCTGAGACATTGAGACGTTGTTGTGTTTAGATCCCTGTTAACTCTTTGTGAAGAGCAGCTAAGGGTGAGTCGGGCTGTTCTTGGTGGTTGTTTATTGTAGGCCTGTTGGTGGAGAAGGAGGTGGTGACTGTCAACCAGTAACTGAAGCTGCCAGAGGTGTGGGTGTAGTTATGTTGTATGGGGCCTGTTGCTGTTTTCCACTCAGTTAGACAAAAATAACAATTGAATAATCCTCAAAAAAGTAAAAGCAAATTGACAAAAAACACACCATGTAATCACACAGGAACAGTAACCAAAAAAGAGAAAAAGGAAAGGAAACAAAAACAATATAAAACAAAAGACAACACAATATTTGGGGAGAGGGCAATAAGAGAAAAAATTAGACAGGGAGAATAATGAAAAAAATGGGAAAAATGCAAAAAGAAATACAAGGAACAGGGTTACCCACAAGAAAGAAAAAAATAAAAAAATTGGAACCAGGAACAGAGAAAAGGAAAAAAGCTGAAAAGTAGAACCTGAGAAGGGAAGAATAAAGAATGATAATAAAAAGGAAAAAAGTAATATTAATAGTAGTAGTTTTAAAACAGACAAAAACACACGAAAAAAAGGAAAAAGAAAAAAATCTGGCCAGGGCGGGCCAGGGAACCTAGGCTCCATTGGAGCACACAGACTGGGATGGAATTTCTGCCAGCCTTGAAGGTGGGTGGGAGTGAGGTATGGCTGCACCTCTGTTCACCAAGAGGGTGTGGAGTATAAGAATAACAAGGGGAATGCGCACCTTTCTAGTAGTCCGTGCATCCAGGATGTCTTTGTGGTTCCCAGCAAGTGGAGCCTGTTCTTAAGTCCCTGGAACCTGGGAGAATGCTATCACTTTAAATATCCAAAATGGTCAAGCCACTTGTAAACATTCAAAATGGCTGCACCCTCTGGACAGGCAAAACTCCACAGTTCAGCCCACCTTCCTCTTCTCTTTTCAGCTTTTATTCCCCAGCCACCAGAACAGTCCTTCATGCAGTCCCTGGCTAGCAGGGCTGATTTTTAGGTTAATTCTTAGGTCCTACCACCACTCAGCAATATCTAAGCTGTCTGTGCTGGCAGGATTGCTGCCAGACTGCAGCTCCTTATGTCTCCTGTTTTTGGTATTTTCATGCAAATTCTTCTGCTAGTTGGAGTTAAGTCCACTTCTATATCCTTCCTTTCAAAGCTCAGGGGCCCAGGATTATCTTCTATATTGAAGAAAAATTTTCATAAAAAAATTCTGTTAAGAAAGAAGTTTATCAAGGTATTAGACGGTGTTATGATTAAAAGACTAAGTTTCTATTATTTAAAAAAATGTGAATAATGATATGTGAACTGCTTATAAGATCCATTGAAATTACTATTCAAGACATCTGAATTGTTTATAGACTCATACATTTCACATAAATGCATTATAGTGATCAGAGACACTGGTAATAGGATTGCTAAGATATCAAGGAGCAGAAAATGTTCCTCAGGTGACTTCAAAATCTCTTCTTCAACATACATATGAAAATGCTTCCCGAGATTGGAAAGCTTCCATTTTCATGTCAAAGAAAGTGGATTAAGTAAGTATGACAGCATTTTTATTTTTTCTACTTCCATCAAAAAGTCATGATAAGTTTCTGGATCATTATGGACCTATATTGTCAATCAAGTATCATCAAGCTTGTAACATACTTATGGAGTATTGCAAAGAGGGCAAAGAAGCCAAATCTTCTGACCTCCTCTAACCCCACAAAAGGAAGACAGAATCACCATCAATAGTCCAAGGCCTATTACTGCAAGGCCAGACATGCTGTCTCCCTCCAGCCTTTTTACCAACCGTTCCTCCCAAAGCACCCATCACCTCTCTCCTGGATTCGATAATTCGCTGCAGTGGCCACACAGAACTCACAGATTTCTGGGTTTGTTAGGGAACAGCAGGTTACAATTCAAGCTCAAGAAAAATGCTCAGTCTCTCTCTCAGCCCACAGTCTCTCTTGTAACAGTCTCTCTCCCAACAGGGATTGTCCCTCGGTGTCTCACTCAGCAATGCGTGTCTCTTGCATCTCTTCCCCAGCAGCACGTGTCTCTTTCAGGAGCACATGTTTCTTTCAGCAGCACATCTTCCTCAACTAGCAGTCAGAGAGAGACCTCTCCTGACTCTAGGAGGCCTCCTTTTGAGCCTGTTAGAGTGGTCAAACTAACCAGTCATAACATCAGAATTCTAAACACCTGAGAGAGAGCAGGAACTTCCCAGAACATTGCTTTGTGTCGCGTCCAGTAACAATACCCCAGGTGGATAACTTTTACAATCAGGAGCTCCTCAGTTGCTCACAGCAAATTCCACCACGGAGTTTACAAAAACTTATGGCTAGAAAGGCCACACTAAGTAATTTGCTATGCCGCAAGTGTATAGCCATATGCGATTAGTATTTCTGAAAGGGGGATTCTTTCAACAAAACCACCAAAACCAGGGATCCCCGGATATTAAATACCTTTAAAATATACTGCATCTATACTTTTCTCTTTGAAATTCACAATGTGCATTGGTTTATTAAATGTGCCTGCTGTAAATAAATGTTTTTAACTTTTAAAGTCTGTTCCAGTAAAATGTTATCATCCCTCAGAAATTACTGCTCCATGGAACACACTCTGAGTAACATTATAGTAGATATTCTCTGGGTCCACAGCTGGGCCTAGAACAGCCCAGAAGGAGATGGGAATTTTTAGGAATTGTGCCCAATCAAGCCAGTGTGATGTAGTGTAACCAGGGAGAATTCAGGGTAACAGATGGTACAAAATGCTGATTGTTTTGTCTGTAGGGCTAGATGAAGACCAAAATGAGAGAGACAACAATGTAGGAAGAGCAACAATTATTGATGAGAGTGTAGAGTTAAGTGTGAGAAACAGGATAATCCAATGTTTTACAATCCAACTGTAAAAGAGTTCTGAATGTGTTTTTATGTGGTCTCTATTATATGGTATAGAGGTGAGGTGAAGGAAACCTGTGGGCTTAGTTGTTAGGATGCACACTGCACGAAGATTGAAGGAAAACAAAGAAAACTTTGCCATAGTCTGTACATCACCTGTTTTACATTATGAGTAGACTGAGGCTATGGTAGCTGCTAAGTAAGTTAGAACACTCTGAGAAGTTCTTCAATTCTTTTTGAATTGAAGATGGCCTGATTAGAGATTTTAACATTGGTGGTACTTCTGTTGCCGCTTCCAAAGAACAAATAAAACTGGTACTAGTCAGTCTGGTCTATAGACTCATACTCAGGATACAGTAATGGATATGGAGACCATTGGCATAATATGCCAATCAGAACACAATCTCAATTTATCAATGAATAGCATCATATGGACTTATATTGTCAATCAAGCATCACCAAACCCATATTACATTTGGATAAAAATAACCTAAATGGCTTCCATATAGCAGGTATGATGCTCTTGAGGCATATATGTGAGGGTTATTGGAGAGTCAGCTACTTTGGCTGATGGAACAATGTCATTGAGGTAGTAGATGAAGAACTGAACTCGTTCCTGTGACTTCCAATCAGACAATAGCCTATAAGGTGAACATTCATACCAGGTTAAGTACACTCTTTAGAACAATCAACAATTGGAGACCATAAGGGCAGTATTTGCACAGGGAGATAGCTCAGAGGGCAGGAATGCATAGGAAAAAAGACACTGGAAAAGGGTAACCACAGGGAGGAAGTGAGAAGAAAGCTATGACATTATGGGCATTGCAATTAATGTCATGAAACAAAATGTGTTTGAACTGTTGTATGGAAAATGAATTTGCTCTTTAAACTTTCACCCTAATAATAATTAAAAAAAAAAAAAAAAAAGGAAAAGAAAGACAGAATAGCTCCCAAACAATAAACTGCAGATATTTCTACTATGAAGAAATGGTGTAGTTTTGAAGTCAGGATAGGTGCCTGTTCTGATTACCTAGTGCCACTCTGACAGGAATTATACCACAAATGGGATGGCCTTAACAAACAGGAGTTCACTCTCTTACAGTTTGGAGGCTTTAAGTCTAAGTTCAAAGTGCCTTGCTCTAGGGTCTAGGTGAAAGCCCCTCAGTCTTGGGTTTCAGCTCTGCCTCCTGCTCCAAGTCCACTGAAGCTGGAGGCTTTTCTTCACTCAGACAGCTGCTGGCTGCTGAGGCTGCCAAACCCAGGGTTGACAAGTAAAAAGGCACAGTCCCGATGTTACCACATCACATGACAGGCCATTAATTCAAGTCCATTGTAAGTCCCAAGGTTGGCAGAGCATGGCAGGCTACTGAACACAGCTACATGCAGGGTCCAAGGTGCCATAAGCTAGAGACCATTCCCAAAGCTCCTGTTTATATACGGGAAACAGACCACATACCGAAAGACAGCTACTCAGCTGCTCACAGTAGATTCCACCATGGAGTTGATTACCAGTCTCATCATGGGGAACACTACATCCAGCTGCCCAGACACTCAACCAGGCCTAGTCAAGTTGACACGCAAATATAACCACCACAGTGCCCAAAATATCTCTGTAGTCTCAGAATTTAACATTATAAATAAGAACTCAGTAAATACGCAACTTGTAAGGAATTCTGTAATCCAATACATTTACAGGCAGGATAGGTAAAATACACATATTAAGAATATCCTGAGATCATGTTTTAAATCATAAAACAAAGTTGTGATGACTTACATATGAATTCAGACAACTCCGCTTGATAGCTTGACGTGTATTTGTCAAAAAATTGAATAACTTTTTTTTTTTTGACAAATGACCTTGCATCTGAGAGACAGAATCAACATGAGATCCTATAAATAGTGACTATAACAACACATTAAACAGCAAAAGTCCACAATATGATTAAGACCATTTTATCACCTACTGGTCTTTTCCTTGTATAAACCTGTTGATTAATTCTATCTTTGAAAGTGAAAATCAGCAATAAAACAAGAATGTCCACATTTTTCATGCTTCAACATGACTTGCACATAAGTAGGAATGTTAAAACTTTCAAGTATATACATTCACATTTTGACTAAACAGACTGTCCATAAGAAATAATGTTCTGCATCTCAGAATTCTGTAAGGAAGTAGGAGGGGGCCTGGGTGGGACTTTACCTATGAACAGGATTCACAGGGAAGCAAAGATAACAACATTTAAAATATAAAATGCTGATGCAGACAAATGTAGACATTCTCCCCATCTCCAGGAGCTATCGTCATCATTATGTACCATCAAGTCAGACCCGACTCATAGTGACCCCTCCTTGGGTTTCTGAGGCAGTATCACTAGGGAAGTAGATTGCCCCATCTTCCTTCTGAGGAGTGGCTAGTGGGTTTGAACAGCCAGCTTTCTGGTTAGCAGTCAAGTGCCTCAGGCACTATGCTACCAGAGCTCCCCCAGGAGCTATACTCACTGGGTTTTCCTTGCCCCATGTCACTTCTCCTTTACCTTTGTCACCTTAGATAACTCCTTTCCTAACCCTTCCTCCTCCATATTCTGGATGCAGGCCAGTCTTCATGTTTGTTTTGTTTTAAAGTCCAGGCAAGAGTTGTGATTCTGATTCCCAACAGTTCCCTTATTTGATAGTTTGGTTTTATATCTCTGACTACTAATTGAACTCCAATCTGATTAACCTAATGATGACTTTTCAAAATACAATTTTCTAATAGCTCTACTTGCAAAGACCCCCTTTATCTACCTGTCAAGTACCTTTCAGAAGCAAAGATAACAAAGTTGACTAAGGTGTCTTTTTTATTTTTATTGTGATTTGGGTGAAAATTTACAAATTCATTTTCCATAGAGCAGTTCACATACACTTTGTCTCATGACATTGATTGCAATTTCCCATAAGGCAACAACTCTCTTCCTGCTTCCTTCCCATAGTTACCTCTTTCCTGTGTCCTTCCCTCCCATGCACTCCTGCCCCCACCCCAGTTGTCTCCCTGTGCATGCACAGTCCTTCTATTCTCCTATGACTGATCTCTCCAAGAAGTGTATTTACCTAATATAAATGTTCAGCTCATTTGCCTGTCTTTTGTTTGGCTGGAAGCCACAGGAGTGCATTCAATTTCAGACCTGAAGGTCAGGTAGGGGCCATAGTCTCAAGGGTTCCACGAGGCTCTATCAGATCAACAAACCTGGACCCCCTCTTTTTTTTTTTTTTTTTAATGATTTTTGAGTTTTGTTACACACTGTTCTCCCCTTCTATCCAGGATCTCCTACAGAGATCCCCTTCTGAGTGGTTGACAGTGGTAGCTGGGCACCATCTAGTTCTTCTGGTTTCATATTCATATAGTCTGAAGATCGCACAGTGTACCAGTCCCTTGGAAATTGTTTCCATGTGTCTTTGGTTTCCTTCATTCTTCTTTGTTCTGAACTAGGAGAGACCCATTATTGCATCTAGATGGCTGCTTGCAAGCTTTTAAGATTCCAGTCACTACTTGCCAAAGTAGTATGTGGAACAACGTTTTTGTGTAGTAAGTTATGCCAATTGTACTTGATGTCCCCATTGAGCATGGTCCTGAGCCCACAGGTCCAACTACTCACTCCCTCTGGGTAGCCAGCTGTGGCCAAGAAGTGACTACAACTTTGTCCCTTGTCAGCTCTACTATATACCTGGAAATTCTAATAGAACATACAGATACACTTGTAGAAACATTGTCTGCTAACCCTATACATGGTAATGGGCATACTCCTCCCAACATTGTTGTTGTTGTTGTTATGTGCCGTCGAGTCGGCCCCGACTCATAGCGACCCCTCCTTGGGTTTCCGAGGCAGTATCACTACGGAAATAGGATTGCCCAAACTTCCATACCTAATCTTTCAGCCTGTCCACCCATCTATCCACTGTATATCAATGTTTGTCATCACTGACAGTACAGTACTGCATGTGCAAAAGGGTTCATCTTTGTTGTCTGTATAAAGTATAATTTTTCTTATCATGATTCCTCACCACCACTATTCTTCCTTCCTTTTCTCTTTCTTCTTTCTCCCTTCTTATCCTCCTTCTTCTTCCTCTCATTCTTCAAATCCCTGGAACTCCAAACTCATTAATTTTTTTTTTTTAATTTTATTTTGATTTGGGTGAAGATTTACAGAGTAAATTCACTTTTCATACAGCAGTTCACATATACTTTGTCTCATGTCATTGACCAAAATTTACA
>NW_006921655.1:7018646-7046090 GCF_000298275.1 Orycteropus afer afer
TCTGTGTTAATTGGTTTCCCTTTTCTTTGTTGAAGAGGGTCTGTGCAATCCTTCTGCCTAGTCCGCCATCTTGCCGGAACTCCCAAACTCATTAAATTTTAGGTTCTATAAGTATATTAAAGAAATACATATACTCTAAAATTAGTAGAATCAGTTATTATACCATAGCACAAAAGATGAACACAAGGATGAGTAAGAGGTAGCAGAAAAGCCAATGGAGTTCTGATCTTATACTTCATTTTCTCTTCTGTTTTCTAAATTCAGCTGTTTCTTCCTATATCCAGACATCCATGCATGCCTAACAAACTGCAACTTATCCTTCAGGTTATAGTTGAGAAGTCATTTCTTCCTAGACTTACTTAGATCCCCTTTTACATAGTTTAATGAAATGCTATAGATATAATATCTTATATTAATGAACAATCTGAATGTAGAAAAATCAGTGCAATCAAATGCTATCCATCCATCCATCCATCTAGGACTTTTGTACAATTCCTAGACAATTAGAAATATGTGACAAATTCCTTCAGTATAAGAACATTGCTCTGGTAGATAGTCTATAAATAGCTCCCTAAGATACCACCTTCTTGAATTCCTGTCCTGTAATGTAATGCCCCTTTCCCCCATTGAGTGTTGGCTGGACCTCATGACTCACTTCTAATGAACAGAATACAGCAAAAGTGATGAAATGACACTTCTGAGATTAGGTTATAAAAAGATCATGATTTCCATGATCCTTTCAAGTTTTCTTACTCCTCTCTCAATTCTGGCCCTAGGGAAAGTGAGATCTCATGCTGTGAGCAACCCTACAGAGAGGATGATGTGGCAAGGAACTTATGTTTCTGACCAACAACCAACGAGGACCTGCAGCCTGCCACCAGTCATGTGACTGGGTTTGGAAGCAGACGTCCCCCCACTTGACTCTTGAGATGCAGCCCCTGCTGATACCTTGATTACACCTCTGTGAGAAAACTTGAGCTAGAAGACTCATCTATGCCATATCTGAATTTCTTAGCACAGAAACAGTGAGATAGTAAATATCTATAGTCTCAAGCCACTAAGTTTTAGAAGAAAATGTTAAACAGCCATAGATAAATAATGTAGATTTTAATACCTGAAGGTGGGCTACTGCCTCAAGTGGCAGGAATGTGTTAGAACAAGACTCATTTTCCTTGAACATCAGGACCAATTTCATCAACATCACTAACAAATTGTCTAATGAGAAGAAATTAACAATGCGTTCTTGAAGTATGTTTAACATTGTTGTCACTGAAGAAACCTAAGGTGCCTAAAGTATTGTGGATGTCCAGGCTAGTAAATATCTGCCATTTAGTATAGTGACAATCTTTTACTTGTGTAAGTTCTACTCTCCCCCTATACACACAAATAATGCATACCACACACAACGGATGTGTTTGATGATTTGATGTGGGCCAGGATGCTCTTCCACAGCTTTTTATGAGGTTCCAAATCCTCCCATTAACATTTTATAGATATCTAGCTCAAATGTGTGCCTGTGAATAAATGTTCACATTTTCCTTTTTTTTCCTCTGATGGAAGTAATGTGGACAATCTCACCTCAAACCTTGGCTCCATTTACTGAATAATTTCTGTTGAAAATACATTCTTAGGTTGTACATAACTTTTCCAAGAGTTTAAATATCTGTTCTTAGTGTAATGATAAATTCTCTTTTGCAAAATCTTGAACGAAATTTATTTAGTATTTTTTTGCTTTTTATTAGTGGGGAAAAAATGTGTTATCTACCCTGAGGAAATTCTTGCTCATGGATAATGAAGAAATGTATACTAATGATTTAAGTGCCTAAAGGAACTTCAGTTAAGAAAGCTAAGACTATATTGTTGTGGTGTTTTACAGCTGCTATTCCTTTAAAAGTGAAAGTAATTAAATCTTTTTATGTATTACCAGGTAGTATGTATATAGCTAGTCTAACAGTATCTGATTCTTATTTCCTTGCACTGAGTAAAAAGAAAATGCAAGAACAATTGATCTATGTTTTAAAATAATGTTTCATCTAAATGTGGATCTATTTAGAGAAGATGTATTTATTGAGTATGACCTCTCCTTTTCCATGTCACTGAAGAAACAGGATCCTGTAAATCCTTCAATTAAGACCCAATGGGAAAAAGGTAAATATGGGAAAGTGTTCTTGGCCTCACTGTCATGTAATTATATAACAGAATATAAGTGATTTAGTAGTAATATTGTCTAGACTCTGAAAATCAATCATTTCAGTCTCCATCACCACCAAGGAATCATTGTTATTATTATAAGGTGCCACCAAATCAGTTTTCAACTCATAGCAACCCATGTGACAGAATAGAACTGCCCCATAGAATTTCTAATATTTACAGGAGCAGTCCAGCCAAGTCTACTCCTATGGAGTCACTGGATAGCTTAGAACAGTTAATTTTTGTTAATTGTTGTACCACCAGAGCTGCTTCAAGGACTCATATATATACTACTTTTAAAATTACCTTTATTAATGAATATTATGTACATGGGCAATCTTCTATGTAAGTAAGGTAGAGTACTATTTAAGTGGTGTGCTGTGAAGAAAAGTTTCTGATTAGAAAAGTGTTCTTCCATGGCTTTCTGCAGTGTTACATATTCTAAGTATTGTTGTTGTCTGTCATCGATTCATAGAGACCTATAGAACAGAGTAGAACTGCCCATAGGGTTTCTTAGGCTGAAGTCTTTATGGAAGGATATCACCAGGTCTTCTCTCCTGCAGAGCTACTGGTGAGTTTGAATCACCATCCTTTTGGTTAGAAGTCAAGGGTTTAATCATTCCAAGTTTTGAGGTCACTTTGAAAGTCTTTCAAGAAGCTTTATGTACGTATCAACTGGTATAAACCACCACTCTGAGAGGGGTTAACCTATAGCAGCAGCTAACAGCAACAACAACAGCTTGATAGTAGGGACTGATCTATTTAAATAATTGGTTCTTATTTTTAAGCAGCAACTGAGGGGCCTCCAAGAATATTACACAGAAGAGGTAAGGTTTGATGGCAATAGTTAGAACTAACACACTGTGTTTAGGACTAGTGCATTCTGATTCTTCCACCCTCACTCCTGATAGAATGAAGGCTGTGAAAACCTAGGAACACACCTACAGCTCTTCAACTATATTGTCATCCAACATTTCACATTTATGACAATAGAGAAATCTACTATCCAATTGTTTTGCACATTAACAAAGTACATCTGGTAGTAACGAACATTGAAGTTCAAGGTGAGAGTAACGCTGGATGTGATGGTTAAGGTTTTGTGTCATCTTGGCTGGGCCATGATTCTCAGTGGTTTGGAATGTAATGATGCAATTTAGCAGCTATGTAATGATGTAGTCATCCTCCATTTTATGATCTGATGTGGTCATCCTCCATTTTCAGATAACAGCAATTTTGGCATTACTACCTGATCTTTAGAATTGAACCATGTTGATAAGTGAGAAAGGGATGTGGAACAATAAAGGAGGTCAAAATGGTAACAAAAAAGGGTCTATTTATTAGCCTTGCCTAGGACTAGATTTAGTTACATTTTTCTTTTTTGTATAAATATAAATAACTCATAGTCAAAGTCTGTAATAAATTTCTGACTCTATTGTCTTAATGGGAGCTTTGGTGGCGTAGTGCCTAAGGCATTTGACTGCTAACCAGAAAGCTGGCGGTTCAAACCCACCAGCCACTCCTCGGAAGGAAGGTTGGACAATCTACTTCTGTAGTGAAACTGCCTCAGAAACCCAAGGAGGGGTTGCTATGAGTCAGATCCGACTTGACAGCAGTTTTTTTTTTAATTGTCTTAATATCCTAATTATAATGAAGAATTCTCGTTTCTTGGGATTGATTTTGATTATAGGTTTCAAATGCATAGTCTATGCCTCCTTTACTAGACTCTTTATCATTGTTTAATAGACATCAGGTGCAAAAAATTGGATTACCAAAAATCCTTGATTATCAATAGTGCACTAATGGCTCTCTACATTCAGTCAACCATTCAGTCATTCATTCATGCAATGACACAGTCAATCATTTATAATGATGTAATAGGCACTTGAAGCAGCAGTCAGGACATTAGACGACGTGTAGCATTGGGAAGGTCAACCGCAAAGGAACTGTTTCAAGTGCTGAGGAGCAAGGATGTCTCCTTGAGGACTAAGGTGCGCCTGATACAAGCCATGATTTTTCCAGTCGCCTTATATGCATGTGAGAGCTGAACAATGAATAAGGAAGACCGAAGAAGAGTTGATGCTTTTGAGTTGTGGTGCTGGCAAAGAATGCTGAAAGTACCATGGACTGCTAAAAGAACTAAGAGATCTGTCCTGGAGGAAGTGCACCCGAAATGCTCCTTGGAGGCGAGAATGGACAGACTTTGTCTCACCTATTTTGGTCATGTTGTCAGAAGAGACCACTCCCTGGAGAAGGATGTCATGCTTGGTAGGGTGGAGGGTCGACGAAAGAGTGGGAGGCCTTCAACGAGATGGATTGACATGGTGGCTGCTATGATGGGCTCAAGTATAGCAGGAATCATGGAGCTGGTGTGGGATTGGGCATTGTTTCGTTCTGCCGTGCATGGGGTCGCTATGAGTCAGAAATGACTTGACGGCACCTAACAACAACAACAATAGACACTTGTGGATGAACCACTTAACACAAAACCTGAGATTTCAACAGTAACTTCTACCCGTGTGCAATTTTAATGGCAAAAGTTGTACATTTTCTTGTATTTCATATGCAACTTCATATCTATCTTTTCCAGCTCATTAATGCTACTGATTTGAATAAGGCAGACTGCTATAATATCCCCACAAACTTCTTTTCCTAGAGGAAGCACAACTTCCATCCAAACAAGTCTTTAAAAATATTTACCAAACTGTAAGAAACAATATTGCTCAAATGTGCTGTATATAGGTATATATAAATTACCTCTTGGGGTACAATACCAGTTTTTATTTTTACTTTGTGCCTTTCCTAACATTAACAAATGATGTGGTCAACCTAGCTCATGAAAATAAAACTTTTTTTTTTAAACATGAAGATGATCTATATTCCCATCTCTGCTTATTCAGATACATAAAAATATCGTCTTTTCACCAGCAGACAAGGAGATGTTTGTATCTGACATTGTGCATAAGAATCTATAGTAAAGTAAATGAAAATATACCAGATCAAATTATATTGCCTTTAGCAATAAACAGCAATCTTAGGCCCTTGGTACTGACCAGACTGTTGAATACACTTATTACATCGTGTTACTTACAGCAAGAATTCCAACAGCATAGTAAAATTACTGTCTGGCATGGGGAATGTATTGCTACTGCACCAAGACTTAGGACAACTTGGAAGCTTGAGCAACGCAGCAAAGGGCCAGAGACAGCCATGTGTCTTCATGAGTTTACTAACAGCAACAGTACATTGACTGTATTTGGAAACTCCATCTCCTTACTGATCTACACCAAATAAATTGATATGAAGGCAAAAGTAGAACAAACCTTAACAGGAATTAAGTTCAATAATAAGAATGACCATAAATGAACAATTTATGAAGATTTGCTTCAAATGAATAGGTGCTATTTTAGTTATGGATATCTTAAAAAGTCTTTGTCTTTTCTCATTACCCATAAAATATTCCAGTTGTCCCTCTCTTTTTCTCATCTTGTTCTTTCCTGCCATTCCTTCTTTCCCTCTCATTTTCTCTCTTCCTTCTTTTTTCTACCACTTCACCTCCCTCCTCATGGCAAGCATTGCTTAGCTACAAAGCAGATAAAAAGAATAGTAAATTGGTGTGAAGAGAGACAATAAAAGAGACTATAGTGTTCTGGTGGAGGTACTATGAGGAGGTTGCTGTGTGCTGTGTGTCAAGTGTGTTCTGATACATAGTGACCTTACAACCGTTCCATAGGGCAGAGCAGAACTGCTCCAGAGTTTCCTAGGCAGACTGCCACATCTTTCTCCTGTGGAGCTGGTGGTGTGTTTGAATCACTGGCCATTTAGTTAGGAAAGGAGCTAGATAACCACTCTGCCACCTAGACTCCTTATAAAGAGGTTGTTGTTGTTGTTGTTATGTGCCGTCGAGTCGGCCCCAACTCATAGCGACCCCTCCTTGGGTTTCCGAGGCAGTATCACTAAGGAAGTAGGATTGCCCAACCTTTCTTCCGAGGAGTGGCTGGTGGGTTTGAACCGCCAGCCTTCTGGTTAGCAGTCAAGTGCTTTAGCCACTATGCTACCAGAGCTCCTTATAAAGAGGTAGGGGACTGATAACTATGATTTGGCCTCGAGAATCTGCGAATTTGGAAATTAGCAGAGTTTACCTCGGAACTGAATTCATTCTCTTCTATAGTTGGCTTCGTCATTAATTACCTGCACAATAGTCTCCTGATGTTCTCTCCTTCATGTTTCCTACCATTCCATGTTTCCCATCACTGTTGGCAAGATATTTCTACAACGACATCCTCATTGTACTTTTACTAGTTTAAAAACCTTAAGTTCAATTAAATCATTCCTTCATGCATGCATTTATTCAATTATTTACACAAATATTGGGTAAATAGTTGAATAAATGACAATTACTGCTCTTTACTATCTGTTGGGGGAAGCCCAAGCTTTTAATGTGACAACTAAGTCTTATCATCCTCTTTCCCATCCTTGTTTTCGTCTTTATCCCTTTCGTGTTCCCAAATGCATTCTTGGCTCTAATTGTGTGGAATTGCTTTGGTTTCTACATAAGTCATACGCTTTATACTTTGGACTTTAATGACTATGGTGGTACTATCCTCCATGTGTGGTGGGTCACTTCTATTCATTTTTAAGAATTAGCTCAGTTGGGTTGCTATGAGTTTTAGAATCAACTCGATGGCAATGGGCTTTGGTATCTTCTGTGAATCATTTTCTGACTTCTCACTTACCCTGGAAGAGGTAGGTGATTTTTGCTCCTGAAAAATTTTTAAAATGGTTATTTAAGCTTAAACCTGCCCTTACTGAAGTATATTTATTTTATTTATTAAAAATATTGTCATTACAAAATTAATATGTGCTTCTTTCAGTACCTTTGGAAGATGCAGAATAGTTGAACAGAGAAAATATCATTTGTAGTTCTACCACCCTGAGAAAACCATTGTCAATATTTAGTTACTTTTTCTTTTCTAGAATTTTTTCCATGTATCAATTTTCTAATTTATTGAGAAAAACTCTACTCCACATATTTGATAAATTTTAGCTTATTTTACTCTATTTTTTGTAGTTGATTTTATCTTTTATTTTTAATTTGTATAACATATATTTTTAGGTATTATCTGATCCTGATATAGAACTGAAATTTATTTTGGATACAAATCAATTATAATTGCCAATGAGCTAAGTAATCACCTCCCAAACATATAGTGAGTTTCTCTTCATTGTCTAGGCTCAAATTTTGTTCTAATTCCAGTATTTAGGGTCTCTAGTTAATGAAGCTCTGGTGGCTCAATAGTTAAAGCATTTGATTGTAAACCAGGAGGTTGGCGGTTCAAACCCACCAGCCACTTGGAAGGAAAATGTTGGAAGGAAATGTTGGAAAGAAAATGAGGCAATCCACTTCCATAAAGATTTACTGCCTTGGAAACCTAATGGGAGTCACTATGGGTAGGAAACTACTTGATGGTAGTGAGTGGGTCTTTAACTAAACCCCTAAATGTAGAATTAATCTTCTTTCCTTATTTTCAAAAATATATTTCTTGATTATTGTCATTTATTTTTGATGAATTTTAGAAATATTTTGTTAAGTTTTTAAAAATCACAGTATAATCTCGATTGATTTTTCATAATACATGCAAATTAATTACTTTTGGAAATACGGTGATTTTATTATATACTATCTTCTATACAAAGGAGCCCTGGTAGCACAGCATCTAAGGCATTTGACTACTAATGGAAGGCTAGGGGTTAAAATCCAGCAGCTGCTCCTCAGAAGGAAAATGGGGCAATCTACCTCTGTAAAGATTTACCACCTCAAACCCAATGGAGGTCGCTATGAGTCAGAATCCACTTGACGGTAGTGAGTTTGATTTTGGGTTTTTCGGTTATATGGTATACATTAGTCTTTTTTTTTTTTTTAATAGCTCAGAATGTTTTCATAGTTTTCCTTAATTATTCCCTCAGAATTTCCTGAGAACTTTTAGAACAATGTTAAATTAGGTCCAATGTACTTCTTAAGAACATTAATTTTTTGTTCCTGTTGCAAATGATACGTTATCCACTGTATTTTCTAATTAGCAGTTGCTTAAGTATATAAGAAGATACTGATATCTAAAATAATCTTGAATATATACTGAAGTTTTTTTTAAATAATATTTTATTATGTTTTATGTGGAAGCTTACACAGCAAATGAGATTCTTATTTAACAAGTTAACAAGTTCTATTCAAATTGTTCCATGACATTGGCTACTTTTTTCACAGTGTGTCAGCATTCTAATTATTTCCATTCTGTTTGTTCTGTTTCCATTAATCTAGCTTTCCTGCTCCTTCTTACTTTGCCATTTTTGCTTTAGGATTAATGCTGACCATTTGGTCTCATATAGTTAATTATTTAAGGGAGTGCAGTGTATGTTGAAGTTTTAGGGATCGAGTATCACAATATCTGCAACTTACTCTCAAAAGGCTTAGCAAAATAAAAAGAGAGAAATATACAAATGTATATAATATGGAGAAAATAAAATAAAGTTAATAATTAATAAACTGGTAAAAAAAATACAGTGTTCATTGTACTCTTTTTGTAACTTTGTTGTAGTTTTAAAAGCCTGCAAAATAAACAGCTAAAAAATATTGTATTTTCTCATTTTTTTGAGCTTTCTTGTTACTAATTCTAACATTAGCATGTTGTTTTTTTAATGTGGTGAAATTCTAGTGTATAATCATACTGTAATCTTACAATGTCTTATCTAATAATTACATCTTATTTCTGCTTTACATGTTCTTGAAATTAAGGAGAATTTCCAGAGCAATGTTAATAATAATAAAAATATCAAGTATCTTTTGGATTCTGTTCTTCCTGTGTTTAAATAACATGCTTCTAACATGCTTTAGGTATATGTGTGTATACATATGCACACATAATTTTATTATTATTTTCATTTTGTTAGGGATCTTGTTTTTCTAGTCTTTTTCCAATGAATATTTCTTCAGCATGGCTCCTGAATTTTCTCAATGTGATGAATAACTCATTCTTTTCTAATATTGTTGTTGGTAGTTGCCATCAAGTCAAATCCAACTGATGGCAATCTCATGTATACAGAGTAGAACTCCTCTATAGAGTTTTCAAGACTGTGATCTTTCTGCAGCAGATTGCCAGGCCTTACTTCAGAGGTGCTTCTGGGTGGGTTTTAACTGCCAACCTTTCAGTTAATAGTTCAGTGCTTAACAATTTATGCCACCTAGGGCCTCTCTTTTAATATTGCTATTGTTGGGTTCAGTAGAATTGATTCTGACTCATAGCAACCTCATGTAAGAGAGTAGCACTGACTCATAGAGTTTCCTAGGTTGTGTGACATAGTGCCTAAGGCATTTGACTGCTAGTCAGAAGGCTGGTGGTTCAATCCCACCAGCTACTCCACAGAAGGAAGACTGGGCAATCTACTTCCATAAAGATTTACTGCTTCAGAAACTCAAAGATGGTTGCTATGAATTGGGTCACTATGATTTGAATTGATTTGACGGCAGTGAGTTTGAGGTTTTTTTTTTTTTTTTCTTTTGGTTTATGGTGTATATATGGGCTATGATAATAAACATATATGGATTCCTAGTGGTACAATGGTTAAGCACTTGGCTACTAACCAAAAGGTCAGCAATTCATATCCACCTGTGGCTATGCAGGAGAAAGGACTTGGTGATAAATTCTGGTAAAGATTACAGGCTAGTCAACCCTATAGTACAACTCTACTCTGTCCTGTAGGGTGGCTAAGAGCCCAGATTTGACTCTATGCACAGAACAGCAACAATATATGGTATATTATGATTCTAAGAGTGAATTGTTCTATCACGAAGAGAAACTCATTATCATTGTGCTCTAGGCATCATTAAGTATCCTGAGAGAGGAAACGTAATAAGACTTGAAAGCATCATCATAGCTGAGAGTAATATTGTTAATTTTAATCATCATGATATGAGAATAATTATGTTTTTTATAAAATATTTTTAAACAACTTTGGATGTTTCAGAATATCTTCTCTGTTTGCTTCATGAAAGTCAGTATGGTAGTTGTTGTTGTTGTTGTTGTTAGGTGCCATCGAGTCGTCTCCGACTCATAGCCACCCTATGCACAGCAGCACAAAACACCACCCAGGCCCACGCCAGCTTCACAATCCCTGCTATGCTTGAGCCCATCGCTGCAGCCACTGTGTCAATCCATCTTGTTGAGGGCCTTCCCCTCTTTTGCCCACCCTCCACCTTACCAAGGTGCCTTCTGATAACATAACCAAAGCAGGTGAGATGAAGTCTGGCATTCTTGCTTCCAAGGAGCACTCCGCCTGCACTTCCTCCAGGACAAATCTGTTAGTTTAGCGGTCCTCAGTATTTTCAGCATTCTTCACCAACAACACAACTCAAAAGCATCAATTCTTCCTTGGTCTTACTTATTCATTGTCCAGCTCTCACATGCATATGAGGCGACTGAAAATATCGTGGCTGTGTCAGGGGCACCTTAGTCCTCAAGGAGACATCTTTGCTCCTCAGCACTTGAAAGAGGTCTATTGCAGCTCACTTGCCCAGTCCTATACATCATCTAATGTCCTGACTGCTGCTTCCATTGGCATTGATTGTAGAACCAAGCAATATGAAGTCTTTGACAAATACCATCGACTGCTTTGACAACTTTGACAGCTTCAATCTTTTCCCCATTTATCACAATGCTGCTTATAGGTCCAGTTGTGAGGGTTTTTGTTTTCTTTATATTGAGATATAATCCATACGGCAGACTGTATTCTTGAATCTTCATCAGTAAGTGCTTCAAGTCATCCTCACTTTCAGCAAGCAAAGTTGTGTCATCAGCATATCACAGGTTGTTAATGATTCTTCCTGCAATCTTGATGCTACATTCTTCTTCATATAGTCCAGCTTTTCAGATTATTTGCTCAGCGTATGGATTGAATAAATATGGTGAAAGGATACAACCCTGACACACTCCCTTCTTGATTTTAAACCATGCAGTATCCCCTTGTTCTGTTTGAATGACAGCCTCCTGGTCTATGCACAGGTTCCTCATGAGTCCAATCAAGTGTTCTGGAATTCCCATTCTTCTCAATGTTATCCACAATTTGTTATGATCCACACAATCAAATGCTTTTGCATAGTCAATAAAACACAAGTAAACATCATTCTGGTCTTCTTTGCTTTGAGTCAAGATCCATTGGACATCTTCAATGATATCCCTTGTTCCATGTTCTCTTCTGAATCCAGCTTGCACTTGAAGGTTCTCTGACAATATACTGCTGTAACTGTTTTTGATTTATCTTCAGTAAGATTTTATTTACGTGTTATATTAATGATTGTTCTATAATTTCCACATTCTGTGGGATCACCTTTATTTGGAATGGATACAAATATGGATCTCTGTCAGTCAGTTGTCCAGGTAGCTGTCTTCCAAATCTTTTGTTATAACTGAGCCAGTGCCTCTAGTGGGGCATCCATTTGTTGAAACATCTCAATGGGTAGTCCATCAATTTCTGGAGCTTTGTTCTTCAGCAATTCCTTCAGTGCAGCTTTGACTTCTTCCTTCAATACCATTGGTTCTTGATCATATGCTACCTGCTGAAATAGTTGAACATTGACTAATTCTTTTTTATACAGTGACTCTGTGTATTCCTTCCGTCTTCATTTGATGCTTCCTGCATCATTCAATATTTTGCCCATAGAAACTTTCTATGGTAGCTGAGAGACAGCATAATAAGCAAGCAGGAATTAGAAGTTAGAAGCACGGAAATAGACTCTGTCCCCATGAGGATTTGGGAACATTGCTCAACTTCTAGGAGCCTTCAGGTCTACTTACTTTGCAGAAATTTTGTTTGTAAGAATTAAATGGTAACTATGTAAATGCTGGCACATAGTAGGTGCCTAACATGTGCTGGTTTATTGCCGTAAGTTTTCTTCTTTTCTTCATATGCAGCTTCTTCACAGTGTGTAAAGTCTTGTTAACCCTGTTATGTATAATAAGGACACCATTACAATTGAAAACAAAACAAAACAAAACAAAAAAAACTACAGCTGAAGAATCTGCCTGTTTGTCATAACTTTACAGTCTCCTCTGTTTTCCACATAGAGCTTATAAATAATGCCCCCAAAAGGTTTCCTAGTGGGTTTTAACTACTTTATCATTTTAATATACTTTAAAAAATGAAGTAATAGTTTTAATAATAATTACCCTAGCCAAATTATTTTGCCTTTTATTATCTTTTTCATGTAGAGGACAGTTTATAAAGACCTTAATTTGTAGGTAATAAACTAAAGGAAAATTAAAGTGGAGATAAATTAAAGTTAGAAATAGGGATCAGAAAAATTGAATGGTTTCTATAACTTTTTGGATAAGGAGGCTGTTTCAATAAAGGTAAGGAAGCTCTCCCTTACTTTTTTCAAGCTTATTTTTATCCATTATAGGAAAAGGTGAGTAATTCTTTAAGTTTCTTTTATTTTTTTCCAGTAGCGCTTTGAAAATGGAATAAACAATATTTTAGTGATCAGTTAATATTTAAGGTCTAATTTAGATTGAAATTATTTCTATTATGTGAAGAGTTATATTTGCTAAGAATACAATCCAGTCATTAAAACATTTACGCTATTAAGCAGTGGAACAAAACAATACTGTCATTATATAATATTCAGATCTGACAGATAAAAGTTGATTCTTTCAGCAAACATGTGCTTTGATAAGACTTGCCTGTCAACCCACAACCTCAATGAACACAGCACAGTGTCCCACTGACCATAAAAGCTTTAAGATGCTGTAAATATATTGGACATTCAATTCCATTCAACCAACCATGCTTTTATATTAAAACTACAAATTATCTAACAATAATTTTCTATGCTTTTATTTTCACAACAACAAAACTGGCTTTCTAGCTGAAGGTATTATTTTTTCTGTTGAGAAACACACATGAGACTTAGGGCAAGGTCCCTAAAAGCTGCTCTCTATTAAACAACAATAATAATAACAACAAACGTTTGGACATTAGAAATTAAACAAATCAAAATCATTTTACCTAATAATAACTATTTCAAAGCAGTTTTTTCTAAATATTTCCCTATTAGTTGAAAATTTCATTAGGCTGTTTGAACCTCTATGACATGAATCTACCCTGAGATGGCATATTTTCTAAGATACTTGACTGTATTGTTGTTGATAATATAGAGAAATGTGGACTAAATGATATCATTTTCAATTAATTTGTAGCTGTTTATATAATGTCCCCAGGGTTTTGATTGTTGTTGAGGTGCCTTCAAATCGATGCTGATTCACAACTACCTCATGTGACAGAGTAGAATTGCCCTGTAAGGGTTTCTTGACTCTGATCTTTGTGGAAGCAGACTGCCAGGTCTTTTTCCTGCAGAGCCACTGGATGGATTCAACCCTTTGTTTATCAGACAAGCTAGCAGGACTTCTCGGTTAGTAGATCTACATTAAACTTAATTGGTGTCTTCAGTGACTTGCCAAAATCATATTGCGTAGACATTTTCTCCTCCATGTTCATATAGATAATTTGAACAAAGATTTCTGTAAGCACATCTTATTTTTAAAAATTGCAGAACTGTACAAAATGTGTTAAAACACTGGACTCACTGATTCAGAATGGGAAAAAGGCACACACAAGTTTAATGATCACACATAGCCATGCAACACACACAAAGCATGTAATATTAAATATGTACATACGCAGTTTTGCATTTTGATTAAGTATGTATAGCCAGGTTCCTAGCTCTTTCTCTCTTTAATACCTGAGCTTCTATCCTAAAAAAAATACTGAGAGCAGAATATGGAACAAATACATTTGATATATAGTTATTTATAATGTTATTGTTGTTGTTGTTGTTGTTATTTGCCATCGAGTCGGCCCCGACTCATAGCGACCCCTCCTTGGGTTTCCGAGGCAGTATCACTACGGAAGTAGGATTGCCCAACCTTCCTTCCGAGGAGTGGCTGGTGGGTTTGAACTGCCAGCCTTCTGGTTAGCAGTCAAGTGCCTTAGGCACTATGCTACCAGAGCTCCCAGTTATTTATAATAGTAAAAAATTATAAATAAATAAATGTAAACAAGAGAATTAGCTATTAAAATCATGATATATTCACTTGATGGAATGCTACACATATATCAAAATAAAGATTTAGATGTCTATCGACACGGATTAATGTTAAAAAAACAGAATATAAATTGGATCATAATCTATATAAATACCTAAAATATTGTGTGAAGAAAAAACTAGAGAGATATGTATCAAGGACTGTATTTATCTTTCTAATACATACTATCTCTTGACTCCACATCTTAAATTAATTGTATATTGAATATGTATTATTTTGTATAACAACATTCCAGTCAAACAATAACAGGCATATAGTCCTTAGAACTATCAACCATGTGAGATCAAAAGGGCAGTATTTGCACAGGGAGAAAGCTCAGAGGGCAGAAATGCAAAGGAAAGAAGGACACAAAGTAAAGTTAATGACTGGGAGGAAGTGGGAAGAGAGCTGTTACATTGTGGGAATTGCAATTAGTGTTACAAAACAAAATGTGTTTGAACTGCTGTATGGAAAATGAATTTGTTCTATAAACTTTCATCCAAATCACAATAACAAAAATTAAATGAAAAAAAGTCAGTTTTATAAGCAGTGGATTGAGGATGGCTGGTTTGAAAGCAGCTGATACCGATGGCTAATGACAGCCACAGTGTGTTAAACATTGTGTGCTTTCTATACTTTACCTCACTTAATCCTCGAAACAAACTTTAATTCACTTAGCCCAGCAGCAACTATATGAAATATGTACCATTATTCTGATTTTAAATTTCAAGCTTAAAGGCCACATTGTTAGTGTAGTAGAAGTCATGCTCTGGGAAGTTAAACATGAGACCACATTGAAGATAACAGTCACTTCCCGTTTCAGTAACAGGATAATTTATGTGAGGTACTTGCCTCAGTATCTAACAAGTAGAAAGCTCTTATGATTGGTTACACATGTGGTTGTGCATACACACATGCTCTCCCATACACTCACCAATATTATGGTGGTAGTCCAGGCCATCATTGATATCTTACAATATTTGAAGAATTATCATGTGAAAGAGAAGATACTCTTTTTTTTTTTGGTGGTTTCAAAGAACTGAAGTAGGTCAAACTTGGTCAAAATTATTGAATGTATATTTCCATTCAATATAGAATTGCTAATCTATTGGCTTCCTTAGTTCTTTATTCCTGGAGATATTAAAACAGGGCATGAATTGCCATTTCTCTGAAATATTTCATAAGGGAGATGTATATTAATTGTGGGATTTTATTAGATCTAATTATTTAATGCTGTAGAGTTCTTATTTTATCACCAAGAGTCAATAATTCAGCTATACTTTTTTCTTTCTCAATTCTTAATTATTTTCCCATGTTCTTTTCCACGCAAATCAAATTAATAAGTGCATCTTTTCCTTGACCATTCTATTTTGAATGTAAGCACTTGTTACTGGAAATAAATAAATGTTCTCTTCACCTTCTTCACCTTAACAGTATTGCAGTCTGGATTTCAAGTGCCCATTACAAACAGATCTGAGTGGATGAACTTGATAAGATGGATGTTGTCCAAAGAAATCAAATATCATCTCCTTTCTATGAGATGGGGCAGGTGGTGTCCCAGAGGTCTTGTCTGGGCAATGATTTGGAATTTGGAGCCAAAGGAGGTGGAGGCAATTAGCAGAGGCAAATCTTAGGAGTTTCTAAGGTCAATACACAAGATAAACAGTCTGGAGCAGTTGCCACAGCCAAATGGAACAAAACAAGAAGAATGAACTTGTTCTCAAAGCCAAGAAGGTAGAATGTAAGAGGAGACAATTTTGAAATGGGTTAGGGTAGTGGATTGAAGCAAAAGTTGAAGGAATTCTCTAAGCCAGGTTTCAGATTATGTCAGACCCACAGCCTCAGGGAGTGTGGCAATGGCCAAGAGAGGCAGACATTAGAGCCAGCACTAAGTTGACAACCTTAAAAATAAAAAAATTGACAACCTTAAAAATAAAAAAATTCTTTGCTGTTGACTCAGTTCCGACTCAGAGTGACCCTAAAGGACAGAGTAGGGTTTCTATGGCTGTGAATGTTTATGGAAGCAGATTGCCTCATTTTTCTCCCATGGAGCAGCTGGTGGGTTCCAACCGGCAACTTTTCAGTTAGCAGCCAATTGCTTTAACCACTGTGCCACTGGGGATCTTTTGCTGATAACCTTACCAATATTAATTTATTAAAAAATATTTAATGAATGCATCTATGAGTAAAGCGCATTACTAAATAACTATGAAAACTAAAAAAAAAAAAAAGGAAGATTAAGAAACAGGCATGGAACTTCTAAAAGAGCTTACTTTCTAATGGGATAGAAAGATATTAGAAATAGCATAAAAGTATAAATACATATTTTAGATAAATTTGGTGGTAGAATAAAATGGACTTATTTATTGCCTTGTTAGGTAAATATTTAAGTTGGCAAATATGAGTAGAAGAATAGCAATAATACAGGAAAAAAAATTCCCAAATCTTCTAAAACATAATACACCATCTTTTAACATTCAGCATAATTTAACTTTTGAACTGAATTTAATTTGTGAGAGCAAAAACACAAAATAACAGTTCATACAACTTTAGTGTTATTAGGAGCCAGCAATCAACTAGTCCAAGCCTTCCAAAAATTACTATTTCCCAGAATGTTTGAGGGACTTGCCCAAATCACATAGTAGTTCTACTTGTAGAAATTTTATTTGTCCAATTAATAAATTTGCACAGTAAATGATTGTTATGCAAGCCTACATTAACTACTGCAAAACCATTATTTAAAAATATTTTTATAGCATCACTAAATTGCACATGGATGAGTTTGATAAATCTTTTGTTGTTCAACAGCTGAAAGCAGTACAACTGATGTGTTCAAACTGATGTGTGAAAATTTATACTACACCCAAGCCATGTGATGGTTGACTGATGTATACACACTAACACTGCAAAAATGTCATTTAGATTTCCATGTTATTTTCTCTGGTGTTTTCTCAGAATGTAGTATTAGAACATGATTATTGTAAATACTATGTCTATCTGATCAAACACTGGTGTGGATCATGCCAGCCATCTCATTCCTACTGACTTTCCCACAGCAAACTCATTGCCATTAAGTCCATTCAGACTCATAGCAACTCTGTAGGACAGACTAGAACTGTACCATGGGGTTCCAAGGCTGTCATCTTTACAGAAGCAGACTGCCTCATTTTTCTCCCATGGAGTGGCTGTTGGATTCCAACTGCCAATCTCCCAGTTAGAAGCTGAGCTACCAGGGCTCCTAGAACTTGTTATTACTGAAAAACAAATTCTTAAATATTTTCTCCTATGATTCAGCACTACTTGTACAAAATGATCTATGACATTGTCTACCCCTTCTTTTATGAATCACTGAGGGCACCAAAATGCAAAATATGATCTACTTATGAATGTGCAATGGTTTTATTTTATAATAACTAACTCTATTTATAATATTATTGTAATGAACTTAGTAGACAAATCTCACTATGTTGCCTGGGTTTATGTGAGAAATTACAGACAAAGAAAGGTGAGAGCATGTTAATTAAATCAACACCCCAAACTACTTCTGTGGATTAAAAATATATTTTTCATTTGGTGGAATATCTTATAAATTATATTTCCCCCATATGTTTGATATTGATATACTTCAATAAAGATATAAATATCTTAATAGCCTTCATTAGAGTAATTATTAAAAAAAAAAAAAAACAACTATTTGCAGTTCCAGCAAGGTGTTCAAGGAAAAGGATTATTAATGTTATGGGTATTTCTGCAAATTCAAAATAATCTCATGGTTACAAAGTTTTTCAGTAATTTTTTTAGACAACACATTGATATTCCAAAACATATGTTGTTTACAATTTCACTCACAAGCTATTTTTTCCAAAATGACTTTACTGATGGGTTATCAGCATTTCAGAATGAATTTTTAGGTCTTAATTTTACTTTCTCCACTCTCTTACTGACTCTTTACCCTTTGCTACTAACACATCAGCCATTCACCAAGAATGATTAATACAATTATTATGTTGTGGAACTAATAAAAATTGTTTGCTTTGAAAACTACCTATGTAAAGCAGACTCGTCTGATAGTTTGTTGTACTGTGGTGGCTTTCATGTTGCTGTGAGGCTAGAGGCTATGCCACTGATATTTCAAATACTAGCAGGGTCATACATGGTGGACAGTTTTCAGTGGAGCTTGTAGATTAAGACACGTGGAGAAGAAGGATGGGGCCATCCACTTATGAAAATATTGGCCAGTGAAAACTTTATGAATTGCAGTAAAACATTGTCTGGCATGTTACTGGAAAAGTTTATGAATAGCCCTGGAATATTGCCTGATCTAGTGCCAGAAGATGAACCCCTCAGGTTAGAAGGCACTAAAAATGTGACTGGAGAAGAACCACTTCCTGAAAGTAGAATTGACCTTAATGACATGGATGGAGTAAAAGTTTCAGGACCTCCATTTACTGATGGGGCTTGACTCAAAATGGGAAGAAACAGCTGCAAACATCCATTAATAATTGGAATGTGGACTGTATGAAGTATAATTCTAGAAAAATCGGAAGTTGTCAAAATGAAATAGAACACATAAAGATTGATATCTTAGGCATTAGTAAGCTGAAATGAGCTGGTATTGGCCATTTTGAATCAGATAACTATATGGTCTACTATGCCAGGAATGACAAACTGAAGAGGAAAGATATTGCATTCAACACCAAAAAGAACATTTCAAGATCTATCCTGAAGTACAATGCTTTCAGTAATAGGATAATATCTATACATTTACATGGAAGACCAGTTAATATTACTCTTCAAATGTGCACACCAACCATAAAGCCAAAAAGGAAGAAATGGAAGATTTTTACCAATTTCTACAGCTTGAAATTGACCAAACATGCAATCAAGATGTATTGATTATTACTAGTGATTGGAATGTGAAATTAGGAAAAGAAAAAAAAAAAGATCATCAGTAGTTGGAAAATATAGTCTTGGTGATAGACATGACACCAGTGATCACAGGATACAATTTTGCTAGACCAACAACTTATTCATTGCAAATATCTTTTTTTAACAAAATAAGTGTTAGATATACAAGTGGATTTCTCTAGATGGAATACACAGGAATCAGATTGACTACCTCTGTGGAAAGAGGCGATGGAAAACCTCAATATCTTCAGCCAAAAAAAGACCAGTAGCTAACTTTGGAACAGAGCATCAATTGCTCATATACAAGTTCAAGTTGAAGCTGAAGACAATTAAAACAAGTCCATGAGAGCCAAAATATGCTCTTGATTACATCTCCTTGGAATTTATAGATTGTCTGAAGAGTGGATTTGATGCATTGAACACCAATGACCAAAAAACCAGACGAGTTGTGGTATGACATCGAAAACATTATACAAGAAGAAAGCAAATGGTCATTAAAGATAGGAAAGGAAGAAAAGACCAAAATGGATATCAGAAGAGACTCTGAAACTTGCTCTTGATTGGAGACTAGCTAAAGCGAATGGAAGAAAAGATGAGATAAAAGAGCTGAACAGATTTCAAAGGGTAGCTTGAGAAAGTAAAGTAAATCATTATAATAATATGTGCAAAGACATGGAGTTAGAAAACCAAAAAGGGAAGAACATGCTCAGTTTTTCTCAAGGTGAAAGAACTGAAGAAAATAATCAAGCATTGAGTTGCAATATTGAAAGATTCTATGGGCAAAATATTGAATGATGCAAGAAACATCAAAGGAAGATTGAAGGAAAACTCAGGATCATTGTACCAAAAAAAAAAAAATTAGTCTATGTTTAAGTATTTCAGAACATAGCATGATCAAGAATCAATGGTACTGAAGTAAGAAGTCCAAGCTGCACTGAAGGAATTGGAAAAAAAAAAAAAAAAAAAGCTCCAGGAGAATACTCATTGAGATGTTTCAACAAATGGATGCTGCACTGGAGGCACTTACTCATCTATGACAGGTAATTTGGAAGACAGCTACCTGGCTGACTGACTGAAAGAGATCCATATTTGTGCCCATTCCAAAGAAAGATGATTCAACATAATGTGGGAATTATTGAACAATATAATTAATATCACACATAAGTAAAATTTTGCTGAAGATAATTTAAAAATGATTGCAGTAGTAGATTGACAAGAAAGTTCCAGAAATTCAAACTGGATTCAGAAGAGTATGTGGAAGGAGGGGTATCACTTCTGATGTCAGATGGATCTTGACTGAGATCAAAGAATACCAAGATAGATGTTTACCTGTGTTTTATTTATATGGCATTCAACTGTGTGGATCATAACAAATTATGAATACCATTGCAAAGAATGAGAATTCCACAGCACTTAATTTTGCTCTTGGGGAACCTGTACATAGACCAAAAGGCAATTGTTCAAAAAGAATAAGGAGATAATGCGTGGTTTAAAATCAGGAGGGATGTGCATCAGGGTTGTAACTTTCACCATACTTATTGAATCTGTATGCTGAGCAAATAATCCAACAAGCTGGACTATACGAAGAAGAACACAGCATTAGTGTTGCAGGAAGTCTCATTAACAACCTGTGATATGTAGATGATACACCTTTGATTGCTGAAAGTGAAGATGACTTGAGCCACTTACTGATAAAGATCAAAGACTACAATCTTCAGTATGGATTACATCTCAACATAAAGAAAATAAAAATTCTCACAACTGGACCAAGAAGCAACATCACGATAAATGGAGAAAAGATTGAAGTTGTTGGGGATTTCATTTTGCTTGGATCCACAATCCACACTCACAGAAAGAGCAGTCAAGAAATTAGACATTGTATTGCCCTGAGCAAATCAGCTGCAAAAGACCTCTTTAAAATGTTAAAGAGCAAAGATGTCACTGTGATGACTAAAGGGCACCTAACACAAGCCAAGGTATTTTCAATTGCTTCATATTCAAGTGAAAACTAGACAATGAATAAGGACAACTAAAAAAAAGCTGATGCCTTTGAATTATGGTGTTGGAGAAGAATACTGAAAAACTGTCTGAAGAATGAACAAATCTGTCCTGGAAGAAGTGTTGCCAAAATACTGCTTGGAAGGAAGAAAGGCCAGACTTCATCTCACCTACTTTGGTCATGTTATCAGAAGGGACCATTCCCTGCAGAAGGATATCATGTACAAACAGTAGACAGTCAATGAAAAAGGGGGAGACCTGGAAGAAGATGGACTGACACTTTGGCTGCAATGATGGCCTCAAGTACAGGAAGAATTGTGAGGATGGTGCACAACTGGGCAATGTTTTGTTCTGTTGTACATAGGGTCACTATGAGTTGGAGTTGACTTGATGGCACCTAACAGCAATATGTAAAGCAGAAGTGATTTAATTATTTTATCTATATATGTACATATATAAATATATGTATTGATATTACATATTAAGCATATGTGTACAGACACTTGTTAAACACCCCCATACACACACACACACACACACATTTTCTACATAAAACTATAAAGTAATGCTCATTCAAGGATATGGAACAAATTTTACTTAGTGTGAATAGTGTAGGATAACATTATAGACATAATAACTACTCAGAACAACAGAGAAGTTAATTCAGTAGTTCCATTTTCACCTACTTTAGGCAATAGGGCACCTTTAGTACCAAATGGGAGTCCAGAGTATTCTAATCAAGTAATGAACAAGGAGTAATAGCTTTGCTGACAACTGGGAAGCAATAATTTATACTTGTGTTTTTTTGAGCACATACTATATCTCAGACACTGTAAATACATTTTCATTTATTGTTTTAACTCTGTAAATTGAACATTGCTGGGAATGAAATCACCTGGAAGTAAAGATTCATTTGTCCTAAATAACACAGATATAAAGTCCTAGAACATAATTTTAACCCAAGTCTATCTGGCTTCAAAGATCCATTACAATGACTTTGTATGTTAAGCTTTAGATGGGGTGTGGTGGGGACCTGCTAAGGCAGAATGTTTACCATTTCCATAAAATTACTATTGATGCATACAGTGTTGCCCTAGCCTATTGGTGATTACAGGGTTGGCAGGTCATATACTTTTATGCATGTAATCTGTGCAATTGCCAACAAAGTGGAAGGGAGTAGAGTTTCATAGTTAAGTGAATTAGTTCTGGAGGCATTCAGATATAAGTTGTGACCCCTGTTACTTTGCATTCTGGTAACATGATCATAGGCAAGTTACTCATCTTTTCTAAAGTTTCAATCTTTTCATCAGTAAAATAGGGCTAGAAATAGTCCCTGACATACAATTATTGAAATCTGCTGAGATAATGCATGTGATTTCTGCTGTAAAGATTGCTTGGCATTATATTAAAAACTTAATAGCATGGTGTTAATTATGATTATTATAAAATATAAAAGTTACAATGTTCACTTACGTATTTATTTAGTGACTGGATTACAACACACAGAGTTATTGGTACATGAATCCAAAAAATTGTCATAAAAAATAAAAGAATAATAGTATTCCAGGTTGGAATGCTGTGCATGGCAAATGATGGGCCATAACTTGAAATACACATTTTGTGATTCATTCAAATTGTAGGGCCAGTAGACTACTGCCTATAGCAGCTCTGCTTAGTGACCTGGCACGGTGGAAAATTGCCTGATATTCTAAGGCTCTTAGAAGGAAATTCATACTTAATAATTCAACTTATTGCTGTCGAGGTGGTTTCCAACACATAGCGATCCCTCCTTGGGTTTCCAAGGGGTTATCTCTACAGAAGTAGATTGCCCAATCTTCCTTTCAAGGAGTGGCTGGTGGGTTTGAACTGCTAGCCTTCTGGTTAGCAGTCAAATGCCTTAGGCACTACACCACCAGAGCTCCCTAAATCAGGGTTAGTCTAGTCTTACTCTGCCACTAATATTCTGTGTGATCTTGTCAAAGTCATTTGACTTTCCTGAATCTCAATTTTCTTTCATTTTGAAAAAGAAAGACTTGAAGTTGTAATTGGTGTTTAAGTCTTTTGTTAAAAAAAATCACTGCTGTTGAGTCAGATCTGACTCATAGTGACCTCTCATTGGGTTTCTGAGGTGGCATCATTATGGAAGTAGATTGCCTAACAATTCTTCTGAGGAGTGGCTGGTGGGTTTGAATCACCAGCCTTCTGGTTAGCAGCCAAATGCCTTAGGAACTACACCACCAGAGCTTTTTTTTTGAGTGCACTCTTGCATGGAGTCCTATAGAAGATGGCATAATTGCCTTATGCTCCCTGGGTCTCTCAGCCTGGGGTTAACTTCCAGAGACTGCTTCATTTGTGTAGGGAACAAGTCACCAAATGCCCAAGAGTTTAACCTCCCAGGAGTGATCCTTAATCAACATGCGAAAAGAGTTGGTGGACAGATAAATATTCCAGCTTTAAATAAAGTATTCCAGCTTTCTTATTGTCAGTGAAACAATTTTAAGGCATGTTCCAAAATTTCTCGGACTCTCATTTGTCCATAATAATAATAGTCTCATTATCATTTCCCTCCTCTTCTCCATCTCTCTCCTCTGTTCCCTCACAGTGCTTCCTAGGTTCACCTCTTCAATAAAATGTTTGGTCCCAGATCCTGGATCTTTTAAACTAAGATTGTTGTTACTTACTCTTGAGTCAGCTCCAGCTCATGGTGACGTCATGTACAACACAGTGAAATGTCACCCACTTTTGCACCATCTTCACAATTATTGGTATGCTCGAGTTTGTTGCTTTGACCACTGTGTATTTGGTCGCCTTCCAACCTAGGGTGCACATCTTCTAGTACTACAGCCAACAATATTCTATTATGATCCATGTAGGGTTCTCATTGGTTAATTTTTGGAAGTACATTGCTAGGCCTTTATTGATCTGCTGATCTTTGAAATGCTGGTAACATAGTTTCCTGCATCATAACAACATCCAAACCATCATCATACAACAAACTAGCAGATGAGTGGTAGAAATTAAGATAAGACCTACTATACAAAGCAAGTGGTGTTGCTCCTGTAGAAGCAGCCCTGTATACTAAGGGTAGTTTTGGCTGTCTGTGAATGCTCCTAGGAGCCATGACTGAACCTACCATTCCATTGAAGATGGTATGGAAATCTTTGGACCAGTGATTCCTGAGGCCCCACCCCATACTAATGCTATGCTTTAGTGGGATTTTATTATTCACCTAAACTTTTGGGACTTTTCCTTGGTAACCAGGAGAAAAGTGCAAGGTGATAATGGGTGAATAAATATTACTTTCAGACTTTCTTATGATCAGTAACTTGTAAGGTCATCCCTCAGTATCCATGTGGTTCAAGTATCTACCCTCTCTCCACCCTCACAGATACCAAAATATGTTGATGCTGATGACTCTTACATAAAATGATTTCATATTGATTTATAATCTATACACAACCTCCAGTACACTTTAAATCATTTCTAAACTGTAATACCTAATACAAGGCAAATGTTATGTAAATAGCACTTCACATGCTCCCTCAGCCTTAGAGGGCTTTCTTTGATCATTTAATTGATTTTTTTTTTTTAACCCCAAATATCCTCTACCCACGGTTGGTTGAATCTGCAGATGCAGAACCGGGGGATGTGGAGGGGCCACTGTAATTTTTTTATTCCAGTAAAAACAAAATAAGTGGGATTTTTTTTTCATATCTGAGCTAGTTACTCAGAAATATTAATTAAGAACTTGGGGCCTCATCTAGAAAATATATTAGCTTTTTAATAAAAATTAGGCCAGATGGAATTTCCTTCAGCTCTGAGATGTATGATTTCCAAATTCTCTAAGATACTAAATGTGAAATTTTTAATATACTCTTTTACATTTTTCCCCTACTTTTAGCATCAATCTGTGTTCTTTGCAGAAAATTCAGAAAAAAACTGACAATTTTGAAGAAAACAAAAATCATCTTTTCTTCTTTTAGTGTATGTAGATATTAATCAACATATGCATATAAATGGGAGCTCTGGTGGCATCATGCCTAAGGCATTTGACTGCTAACAGAAGGCTGGTGGTTCAAACCCACCAGCCACTCGTTGGAAGGAAATTGGGCAATCTACTTCTGTAGTGAAACTGCCTCAGAAACCCAAAGAGGGGTCACCATGAGTGGGATCTGACTTGACAGCAGTGAATTATGCATATAAATACACAAATATATATATTTAAAACATTATTGCAAAAATAATCTTGTATCTTTTGAAATACTTGACATTGTCTCATGTGTATTTTCCACTATTAATATTCTTCAGATCATGACATACATAATTGATTTTACCCTTTTTCTGTTTGGACACTGATACTGTTTCTAGTGCACCACTATTGTATTAAAAAGTTGCACTTAGTATCTCCTTATAGAATTCTTTGTTTGAATATCTGATTTAAAACACTTTTCTAGAGGCAGAAACAGGATGGCATCCTGGTGACATACTCTACCCAATCCCACCACATCGGCAACCAGGAAAAACTGAGTGAAACAGATATAAATAATAATCCTGGAACTCTGGGTTTCAAACAAGAGGATAAATAATTAGATTGAGTGCTGATTGGAAAGGGAAAGGGAGTGAGGACAGTGACTGAGGAGAGAAGGTGGGACCCTGATGAAGCTTGGGCATTTTAAGACAGAGCAGGCATCATACACTGACCGGGAGAAACCAACTTCACAGAATCCACACTGGAAAAGAGAAACAGCATGGATGTGCCTGGTGGAAATCAAGGTGAATAGAGTAGGCACTGGATCCAGAAGAGGAAAGCCCAAGGAAATTGATGAGATTTCCAGTGGCACACGCAACCGCAGAGTGAGGAGGGAGCCAGTGATGGGGGATGAAACAACTCACTGCTAGTGAACACTAGTACTTTGGGTTGAGGGCCTATGAGAAGAAGAAGATCTGTGTGGTGGTGGTTGGAAATGTTGGACTCGATGTGGCCTCCCTCCTGACAGAGTCTGGGGAGGAGCTGTATAATTGGCTGGCCATGCCCAGAAGTGCACTGGGCCCATACCTGTGAATTGTGACCAGAGAAATGTGTTCTCTGCTTCTCCAACCACAATTTTCTCGTGACAAGTGGTGAGCTTCCTCTCATTCAGACCAACTTGGTGGCTAGAGATGGCCCCCCTGCCCTCCCATCTGCCTGGTTCCTTGGATACACCAGCAGCCCAGTCACCCATCACATTGCTCTCCAAGCAGACACAGCCAGTGTCTGCAATTCTGCTTCCTTGTGCCAGTGTCATTGAAAGGGTTTTCTCCCACAGAACACAAGACACATCACTGCAACTTCCTGTGGGGGATGCTTGTGTGTTCCAGGCTCCTGCTCCCTCTGTAGGCACAACCTCCCACAAATCGAGTCACAGCCCCCTGCTGCCACTGTTGCTGGCTAAACATAACTGCAGAACAGTCTCTTACCCATCTTTTTTCTTTCTTTTTCCTCTTTCTCTTTTCCCCTTTTCTTTTTTCCTACTTTTTCTTCCTTTTTATTTATGTCTCCCTCTTCCTCTTTTACTTTTACCCATCTTGGCTACCTATCTAAAAGGGACCACAATAGGAGACCCTGAATAGAGTGGAAGAAAAATGTGGAAAAAAGCTCATAATATTAAAAACAACCAAACATATTGGTCTGATTGAAACTGGTGGAACCACTGAACTATGGCCCTTAGTTATCCTTCAACCACAGAACTGAACTGACCCCTGGGGCTCAACTTTCAGCCAAACAATAGATGGGCCTATAAAGTGAACACTAACCCTAGGAAGATGTACACTCCAAAGGACAATCAACTATAAGAGATCAAAAGGCAGTATTTATCCAGGGATAAACCTCAGAAGGCAGGAATGGATAGGAAGGAGAGACAAAGGGAAATGGTAAGCATGGGAAGGAAGTGGGAAGAGCGCTATTACACTGCGAGGATTGTAATCAATGCCACAAAGAAAAATGTGTATGAATTTTTGAATGGAAAACCAATTTACTCTGTAAACTTTCACCCAAATAATAATCAAAAGTTGAGAAAAGAAAATTGAAAAAAGCAAAAGGAATACATTCCTAGAAACAGAATAACTGGTTCCAAGAGTTTAGCAATGAAGTTTCTCAGTTTATTTTATCTTCTGAAAAGACAGCATATTCCAACTAGAAGCATATCAGAGTGTACACACACACACACACACACACACA
>NW_006921655.1:7054355-7071823 GCF_000298275.1 Orycteropus afer afer
AATAAATAAATAAATAAATAAATAAATAAAAATAAAATAAAAGCTGAAGGTCAAAAAAAAAAGAAAAAAAAAATACTAACTCAGTGTTTCAATAGCAGGTGGCTGAATATAAACCACAAGTATGGAGTTAAAAAAAATATCCTCTGTTCTTTAGAAAAAATACCTTACCAAACTTACTCTGCTTTCAGTTAGGTATTTAAGGAACAGTTTAAGTGCATGAAAGCTATTCTGTGGCATCTGAAAGCATTTGACTGTTTTAGGTGAGAAATTTAATACCCACCGTTTCAGAGATACTTGGATTAACAGCAACAGGGTTAGAAAGTGTAGGCGCATGTTCTGTGGTTAGGCGTACTTTGCAGGCCCCAAGTACTACCCTCTAAACCTCAGTATTTTGTTTCTCCACTCTACTTCTCTCTGTCTGCTGTGTTTACGTATGTGGGAGAGGGCCTGTTGAGTGTGGCTGATCTCTCCCAGCTGTGGCCTCTCCACTCACCCTAATTTCTTTCTCCATAGCTCATTTGGACCCAAGCAGTGGTGAAATTGCTGACTGGAGAGTGTGTCCTGCCACAAAAGCCGTAGTCAAGATGTGGCCACAACCAAAAGAGCATGAAAGATGGAAAACACCATCTGGATGTGCAATTTAAATAGCATAAACTCCTTTTTTTTCATTTAAGAAAAATCATCCATGCAGCCTTGTGTTGCTCTCTGCTGTGGCCAGAAACTACTTAGGTTGCAATCCTCTGTTAGTGAAAGAAAAATTCCAGAGAGACTCAAGAATCTGCATGGCTCTCTTTTCAAGTTTCATGCACAGGTTTTTGGCCCACATCTCTGTGGACCTCTCCCCAGCTCAGAAGCTGGAAGGCAGCTCTCAGCTGCACATCTGTCATAGGTCACCCTGAGTGCTCATTGTGCTCCCTGGGGACTTGTTTTCCAGTTGTTGGTTGGCAGGGAGGGTTTGTTTTCTGTTTAGATACAGCCAACACTCAAGCATGAGCAGGGACTTCCAGAGAGGTCAGGTTCATGTACATATGAGAAAAAAAAAAAATACAAAAATACTTCGTTCTGATTCTTAACCAGATGTAGTTATTTTTTGCTTTTATTCAGAATTTCCACAGAGTTATGTTGGTGGATTTTGCTAGTAGTATTCATAATAAATAAGTGATCTGGCTTCTGTCATTTTAACCAAGAAGACATTCGCTACCCTTAAAGGTGAGTTAAATAATGGTTTCCTGAATGGTTTGGGCTCCTGCAAAAGAGCTTTCATCTCTGTTGAAGAGTTCTAGAGAAGCATTGTCATATAGCAGTGGACTAAGGGTCGAAGCCCCAGCCCCCTCACTAGTTGTGGGACCTTGAGTAAATCATCTAAACTCTTTGAGCTGAGAGTTCTCACAGGTTAAAGGAGGATCTCCATCTCTGAAAACCCAAATAACTTTTTCCTGAATTTTCAGAATGCAAATTAGAGCAGAAAGCAAAACTAATAATAACCACAACTTAATGCCATCTACTAAGTGCCAGTAACATGTAGGAATACATAAAATGCTCTACCTTTCTTACTTATTGCAATCACAAAAGAGTACTTGTAGGCACCAGTATTACACTCACTTTTATAAATGATGAAATGATGACTGAAAACGTTTAAAGAATTTCCCAATGCCACAAGTTATTTAGAGGCAGAACTTGAACAAAAATTGAAGTCTGTTCAATATTGTATTTGCTGAGATCATTTATTATGAAAACATCAGTTTCCATCCATCATCCTGTTTTAATCTTCACAACAACACTGTGAGATTGGTGTAGTCATTCTCATTATGTAGGTAAAAAGATTACAGCTTAGAAAATTAGGAAACCTATGAAGAGTGGCATGCAAGATGTGTTATCAGAAGACTCAGAATGTATTCCTTGTTGTTAGCTGCCTTTGTGTTGACCCTTGACTCATTGTGTTCCTATGCATAACAAAATGAAACACTGCCTGGTTCTGTGCCATAATCATGACTGGTTGCAGATTGGACCGTGGTGATCCAGAGGCTTTTCACTGGCTGTTTTTTTGAAATAGATCTCAAGACCCTTCTTCCTAGCCGGTCTTAGTCTGGAAGCTCCACTGAAACCTGTATTAGCATGAACACAACATGAAAGCCTTCACTGACAGACAGACAGACAGACATGAGGTGCGTTCACCTGGAATCAAATCTGGTCCTCTCCCATGGAAGGCAAGAATTCTTACCTGAACAACCACGGCTTCCAGAATTTATACTTTGGTCAGCCTAATTCTAGCAAGCAAGTTCTTTCTTCTATACCACTTGGATGGCTGGGCATACTTTACTATTTTGAGGTAATCAGGGAGTATTTTGTTTACTTCTAAATTTTACTTTATGTTGGCAGAGTCAAGTTCATTAGGCCAAAAGTTAGATATTTTCATGCCAAATGTTACTTATATTCATGTTCTCTGCATATGACTCATTCAAGCTGGATGAGGCAATAGAACATTTGTTTAAGCTACCCCACCCCCCAAAAAAAACAAACTTACCACCATCCAGTTGATTTTGACTCACATCAACCCCTTCTTGGGTTTCGGAGGTGGTATCTCTACAGAAGTAGATGACTCAATCTTCCTTCTGTGATTAAGCTGCAGATGCAAGTAAAACTTTGGAGAGCCTGAAAGAGTGAGGGATAGCTGGTGAGGGGAGGTGGTGTCAGATCTATGCCACTTTCTTTCTTTCTCTCTTTTCTTTTTTTTTTTTTTCCCCATAAAATAACCTTTTAGATGCCAGGAAGTCAAATAATCTTAGATTTCAAAAGTTCTCTTTGAGAAAGGTGGATGACACTGTCTAAAATCTGGAAAATATCATGAGACATCTGATTTTTCTAGTTTTAAAGCTGTACAACAGTTTTGTGTAAAGGTATGACTTTATTGGATAGTATGCATTCCAAAAACCACACGAAACTCACTGCCCACAAGTAGGATCTGACTCATCACAATGCCTCCTTGGGTTTCCAAGGCAATATCACTATACAAGTAGATTGCCCAATCTACTTCCAAGGAGTGGCTGGTGGGTTTGAACTTCCAGCCTTCTGGTTAGCAGTCAAATGCTTTAGGCACTACACCACCAGAGCTCTTATAGTATGCATTCTGGTAGCATAGTGGCTAAGACACTTGCTTGCTAACCAGACGGCTGGTGGTTCAAACCCACCAGCCACTCTTCGGAAGGAAGGTTGGACAATCCTACTTCCGTAGTGATACTGCCTCGGAAACCCAAGGAGGGGTCGCTATGAGTCGGGTTTTACTCGACGGCACATAACAACAACAACAACAACAACAAAGAATCTCATTAAGTGATAGTGATAACAGAGAAAGGTTGCAGGAGTGGACACGATAGATTAATTAAACGTGACTTGTTTGTCAACAGGTGGAAAAATATTCATCTACTACTGTTGATGGTTTCTAAGCCATCAAAATTACTTGGAGAGTTTTTTAAAATACAGATTTTTGGGCCTCTGGGACATCTGTATTGAATAAGAACCACTAAGGGAGGTTACCAGGGCATCTGCATTTTAAAAATTTCCCCAGATACTTTGATGTGCAACCATGTTTGGGGAACCACTGAGTTAGGCTGGGATAAGGCCTCTTAGCATGTGTTTGAAGGGAGCCTGTGAAGACGATAGTAATGTTTTTTTTTTTTTTTTTTTTTTTTAACTTTTATTGTGGTGAAAATATACACAAAGTAATGCTGTTTTCAGGTGTGATTCTATAGCTTTGCTGTCCTTCAGAGGAATAAAAAGGAAAGTCACCAGGAAACTTAACTACCTGTTTGTCAGACTGAGACATCAGTAACAGAAAATCTCTGAAATTTATTTTTATTTTTATTTTTGCCTTGGTCAAGAGTATAATTTTCCTCTTTTTTTTTTTTTTTTTACTTTTGAGTGAATAGACACTTTAGACACTTTAACAATTCAGTCAAAGCTTTGTATTTTCTCTGGCTAGAGAACTGAAACAAACAAAACCTCTGCTTTTCATTGTCAAAATAGGGTGGACCTCTTTTGTGAAGAAATTTGAGTCAGAACGAACTGTAAGCAAAATTAAGCATCAACTTTCATGAATTCTCTAGAGAAATATGTTTTAGAAATGTGTGCACCATATATCAGAATATTTTACTTCCTTTTAAATCATTCCATATATTTTGACATGCCATCAATTTAAGAAAATACATTAGTTCTGAAGGACAAGTATTTAGGTATCATTAATTTGCTTTAAATTTATAGTGCCTTTTTCCATTATGTGTACATGAACATTTTTTTCCATATTCTTCTTTAGCTGCAGTTAAATAGTTTTGCATATCAGGTTTTTTTTTTTTTTTAATGATAGAAAGGGCAAGAATTATATTTGGGTCAGTTTGTGCCAAGGAAGATTAGGAATTGCCTGTGGATAAAAGAATGAGTAGGAGCTCTAGTAGCATAGTGCCTAAGGCACTTGACTGCTAACCAGAAGGCTGGCGGTTCAAACCCACCAGCCACTCCTTAGAGGGAAGGTTGGGCAATCTACTTCTGTAGTGATACTGCCTCGGAAACCCAAAGAGGGTATGAGTTGGAGCCGACTCGACGGCACATAACAAAAACAACAACAAAAGAATGAGTAGATTTTCAACAAAATGAAATGAGAGACCAATATTGCAGATATTCAGAGTTAAAATGGTTTCTGGGACAAACTTTAATTCAGAGTGTGAATCCTGCAAATTTTTGAAATAATGGTATACCTGTTTTGTAATAAAACTTTCCTTTTTCCTCTAGCTGTTTATGATTAGAGTTTTTATCAGTTAGTCAGTCATGGAAGTACTAAAGGCAGATCAAAGAGCAAGAAAAATTTTCTTCCACCATTTTTCTTAATGTGAATATTTTGGTTTAATTCATGTACAATTTCTGAACAGCTGCATTTTCCAAGATTATGATCTAATTTATGTGAGAAACATTCATTCTTTTTTTTTTTTTTTTTAAAGCTAAAGAGAAAATCAGGATGTTATGGGTCTATTTCATTGATTTCAGAAAAATAAACCAACTCACAACACAGAATACTGCCAGAAGGATGAGGGCTAATGAATGTAAGTCTGTTTGTTTTTATTCATTTAAATTCCATCAGGGAAAAGTCTCTGGAAGGATTAGTAAAATCCATGAAGTTATCATTTAAACATGATAATTCCCCATGTTCTTGGGGAAGAGAGTAAGGTAGACATTAAGCTATAAATTGTGAAAAATGTAAAATTAATCAACATGCAACAGTATGTAATGTGTACTTTCCATGAGGCCGTTAGAGAAATAAAACGGTAGGATTTCTTCAGTTGGATCATATTCTGTTTTCCAGATCTGTATCTGCTCATTTGTAGCTTGTGTGGATCACAGCACTGCCTACGGCAGTCTTTTCTGAGAAGTGTCCTTTCCCCAGTCTGCTTCTAGCTTTCCGGCCCAGGCACAGAGAGTGTCACTACAGGGTTCTGAGTAGGAAAAGAAAATTTAGCTCTGTTGAGAGCATTCTTTTTTCTGTTTTCCTGGGCAAAGTGACCCACTGATAACTGTCATCTTTAGCTCTGGTGAATTACATTTCTTTACGTTAAAGAGTTCCATTTCTCTGAGTGAGCCTAATTAAAATACTTTCATATGGATCTCCAAGCAAGCCAATTGGCCCCATTTGGTTCTATGGCACAGTTACATCTATCCGTGGCTACCATGGCTAGTTTTTTTTTTTTTTTTTAATACTTACCTTTGGTCAGTAAAGAGAGGTATGTTAGAGAGTGTGTCAGGCTAAGAGAAATTTATCCTATCTACCAATAAAAAGAATCACTAGTTTATGGTCTGTAACTAAAATGATATTTTCACATTAAAAGGAAAACATAGCAAAATAACAGTGTTACTACTTAATGAATTGCATTCAATCTCAAAATGATTAATTTATTGTAAGGAAGAACACTGGATAAAAAGAGTATTAGGAAGTTTCTTCCCTTTTTGTTGTGGTTAGGGTACCCAAGCACCTAATCTATGCACAAACGTTAGCCACAAGTCAATAGTCAGCACTTTCCAGACTCAGTTCATAAACTTTGGATGTGGCTAAAGGCTGTAATGGTCATTAGGCAGATCTCTCAGTCAAATAAACAAGCAATAGATTTGTGAAATAGCAGAATCAACAAGTGTGTAATCCACCAGACTTGGGGTTGAACTTCTGTTATTGAGTGTTACACACATTTAAGCATCCTCTAGGCTGCAGTTATTAACAGGGGCTCTAAGTTACAGGAGATTGACAGTTTCAATGAAACATTAAAATTTAATTTTTGCTAAAAATATAGTAGATGCATAAGTTCAAAACAATTGCACTAATGAAGATATGTATGTTAAAGTTTACACATCTCTGAGGAGAGCTTCATTTATTAAAAAAAAAAGATGAAAAAAGAACCTGTTTCTTTAATTTATAATTCCAGTTTCAGTTTATTGTATGCCATGTGTTCTTTTCTCTTCTGCAAAGCAAGACCTGGAGGGTCTTACTATGTGTGTGTGTGTTTAATTAGGTGTACTAAGAAGGGAGTGATCCCATATTATCAATGTAGCTACTTGGAGGTGAATGAGTCTAGAAAGTGGCTATTAAACTTAGTGATTAGAAAAGGTTAAACAAATGAAAAAGATGACCACAGAAATAAAGTTAGACCACTACAATGGTGAGAAGTGAAAAGCTTTAGTATTTGGTATGTTGACACGGAAATGGACAAATACAGATTTTCCTCGTTTATCCAGAAAGGACCAATGTAATCATCAAAAGAAAAACCAAACCCACCGCTGTCAAGTTGGTTGTTACTCATAGTGACCCTGCAGGACAAAGTAGAACTACCTCATGGGGTTTTCAAGGCTGTAAATCTTTAAGAAAGCAGACTGCCTCATCTTTCTCCTGTGTAGCAACTGATGGGTTTGAACCACTGACCTTTTGGTTAGCAGCTGAGTGCTTTAACTACCATGCCATGAGGGGTCCTGATGTAATCATATCAGTCCTTAAAAGTGAGAGAAGGATCCAGAAGAGATCGGAGTGGGACAATGCGAGAACTAGATCCTTCATTACTGGCTTTGAAGACGGAGGAAGGGACAATGGGCCAAGGAATGTGGTTGGTCTCTAGAAACTGGAAAAGATAAGGAAATGGATTCTTCCCTAGTATCTCCAGAAAGAAAATATACTTGCTGACAACTACATTTTAGCCTAGTAAGACCCATTTTGGATTTCTTACCTACTGAAATGTAAGTTAATAAATATGTTTTGTTTTAAGCACTAAGTTCATGGCAATTAATTACAGCAAAGTAGACAACAAATATAGGCTGAATTGCAGTCATACAGATCAGACCCTGCTAATTCTTTTCTATATGGCATGATGGGAGTGGGACTAAATGAATTATCAAAAGATGTATTTTAATTTTAAACAACTCTACCAATTTAGCAACTTATGATTGGCTAATTGGCAAGTGAAAGCAATCAGTTCCCAAGACCAGCAAGTACTCTTTTTGTTGTTACCTATATAAACATAATTGATGCCTTTGAATTAGGGTGTTGGTGAAGAATATTGAATATAGCATGAACTGCCAGAAGAATGAACAAATGTGTCTTGAAAGAAGTACAGCCAGAATGCTGTTTAGAAGTGAGGATGGCAAGATTTGTCTCTCATACTTTGGTCATGTTATCAGGAGGGACCAGTCCCTAGAGAAGAACATCATACTTGGTAAAGTAGAGGGTGAATGAAAAAGAGAAATACTGTCAATGACATGGATAAACACAATGGCTGCAATGATGGGCTCAAGTATAGCAACAATTGTCATGTGGTGCAGGACTGGACAGTGCTTTGTTCTTTTGTACATAAGGTTGCTGAGGTAAAACCGACATGATGTTACTTACCAACAAAAACATATAAACATAATGAGGGAGGGAGGGAAAGAGTGAGAGAGAAGGATATATATATGTGTGTGTGTGTGTGTGTGTGTATGAGAGAGAGAGAGAGAGAGACTTCTCAAAAGACTTAGTAATTAATATTCTAACCCAGTGAGTCTTAGTGGAAAAAGACTCAATTATGAAGTGTTGGTTAAGGAATAGTTTTGCTGTCAAAAACCTTATATTTGTTCTGATTGAATGTGATTCAGATAATTCCTATGGGATAGCAAAATCAGATAAAGTTGAGATTTGACTGGGATTGTATAACCAATAACCTTTCCAATTTAATAGAATAAATAGTGCCTCTATGTGTGCTTAACATATTGACATTATCTAAACCACAATGAATTATTTTTGAAGGAACTGCATCATGATAAGGAATACTGTGATATAACAGAATTCTACCATCTGAACCCAGATACATGATGCATAGTGTAAAAATCTACTAGGATTAGCCTATGTTGCAGATGATAGTCCTGCCTTGTCATTATTGCACTTTAAAGATGTCCCACTGTGTAGTTTATTAGAGGAATATAATATAAAATTATAATATAGTAGAAAACATCATTATTTATTTTTTTTCAAGTTTTAAGTCATTAGTCCATTATGTATGTGTGAACATATTTAAATATATTTCTAAAGGCTACTTAACTAATAGATGAATAATGTCAGACTTTCAAAGATCCATTTACAAAAAATAATTTTTAATTAAAAATTCATATTTGGAATATGTATTAATACTATCAGTAACAGTGATTTGAAATGTGATAATGTTATCAAGTATTTTCTATTACTTAAAATTAAAAAAAGGAAGAAAGAAAAAACATTTAAACATATATTTGCAAGTATTTTAACATCTATATATTGACAAAGATATATACCTAGGGGCACTTAATATCTAGAGGAAGTTTGGTTGATGGACCAGACAATGTACTTTAACATTTTGTGGCTCACTGATTCCTTTGAAAATTTGATGAAATCTATGTTCTTTTTCCTTAGAAAAATGCACATACACAGAGTTTTGTATGTGTGTGTGTGTGTGTGTGTTGTTTGTTGCTGTGGAATCGATTCTGAATCTTAGCAACCCTATGTACCACAGAACAAAACACTGTCCGGTTGTGCTCCATCCTCAAAACTGTGGTTATGCTTGAGTCCATTGTTGCAGTCATTATGTCCACCCATCTCGTTGAGGGTCTTCCCTTTTTCACTGACCCTCTACTTTACCAACTATGAGATCCTTCTTTAGGGATTGGTCCCTTTTGACAACATGATCAAAATATGAGAGACGGAGTTGAGCCATTCTTGCTCTATGTATGTCTATATATTTATATGTGTGTATGTGTATCATGTATGTATGTGTATGTATGACAGGATGTAGCTTTGACTAGTCCTGCACCATCTTCATGATTGTTGATATGTTTGAGTCCATTGCTGCAGCTACTGCATTGTGGTGGTTAAGTTTGTGTGTCATCTTGGCTGGGTCTGGTTGAGTGGCTGGGCAGCTGGATGTAGTATTCCCCATGACAAGACTGGTAATCAACTCCCTGGTGGAATCTACTGTGAGCAGCTGAGTAGCTGCCTTGGGGGATGTGGTCTGCTTCCCACATACAAGAAGCAGCTTTGGGAATGGTCTCTAGCTTATGGCATGCTTGAGCCCTGCACGGAGCCAAGTCATTTTTCAGCAGCCTGCCATGCTCTGCTGAACTTGGGACTTCCAATGGACTTGAATTAATGGCTTGCCATGTGGTTTGGTAACATTGAGATTGTGCCTTTTTACTTGATGACCTTGGGTTTGTCAGTCTCAGCAGCCAGCAGCTGTCTGAGTGAAAAAAAGCCTTTAGCTCCAGTGGGCTGGGAGCACGAAGCAGAGCTAAAGGCAAGGGTGAGGGGCTTTTATCCAGCCCCCAGAGCCTGGCACTTTGAACTTGGACTTAAAGCCTCCAAACTGTAAGAGAATAAACTCGTGTTTGTTCAAGCATCCCATTTGTGGTATATTCCTGTCAGAGAGGTACTAAGTACATGCATCAATTCATCTCATGACGGATTCCTTTCATCTGTATTTGTCTTCTACTTTACCAAACATTTCTAAACATTTCTTTTCTAATGACTGATCTTTCCTGATGACATGCTCATCAAGTAAGTAAGTTTAAGTCTCATCATTCTCGATTCTAAAGAACATTCTGGTTGTATTTCCTCTAAGACTGATTAGTTTGCTCTTTTGGTACTCCATGTTGTTGTTGTTATGTGCCGTTGAGTCAGACCAGACGCATAGCGACCCCTCCTTGGATTTCCGAGGCAGTATCACTACGGAAGCAGATTGCCCCATCTTCCTTCTGAGGAGTGGCTGGTGGGTTTGAACCGCCAGTCTTCTGGTTAGCAGTCAAGTGCCTTAGGCACTATGCTACCAGAGCTCCTTTGGTACTCCATAGCATATTCAATATTGTTTGCTAACAACATAGTTTGAATGCATCAATTTTTCTTTTGTTTTCCTTTTTTTACTATCCAACTTTCTCATGCATGTGAGTTGTTTGAAAAGACCATTGCTTGGGTCAAGTGACATTTAGTTATCAAAATGACATGAAACTCTTATGTCTATCACATAATCCCACTGCCATGGAGTGGTTTCTGACTCATGGTGACCCTATATGACAGGGTAGGACTGCCCCATTGGTTTTTCCATGGCTGTAAATCTTTACAGAAGCAGATTGCCACATCTTTCTCCTAATGAAAGGGCTAGTAAGTTTGAACCACTGACAGTTAGCTTAGCAGCTGAGTGGTTTAACCACCAAAGCTTCTTTGACTAGCACATAAGTGCTCAATAAATGAAAGTTATTAACATTCTCTAAAATATGTCATTTTATGCAATAAATGATAATATTTTATTCATGCAATAAAATTTCTAGTATTTTCAAGTGACTGACAGAATGAAGTTCCAACACCTCAACTTGACTTTTAAGGCCTGCTCACCACATCCATTCAGTTATATATCCCTCTTCTTTGACATACTACATCTCCGCTTTGGCTATGATGATTTTCCCCCTCTTCCTATGTTAACCCACAACTCTAAGCCTCCTTTAATGCTGCTGAACAACCACATAGTATATAATTCACATTATATCTTCTCAAACGACACTTGATAAATTCATGTGAAGGTGAAAGCCTTTTCCAATGTTGTGTCAAAGAAAACTGGAACGAAGAGGAGAGAACCTAAGAGCTGTTTGTTGTTGTTGTTATGTGCCGTCGAGTCAGCCCTGACTCATAGCGACCCCTCCTTGGGTTTCCGAGGCAGTATCACTACGGAAGTAGGATTGCCCAACCTTCCTTCCGAGGAGTGGCTGGTGCGTTTGAACCGCCAGCCTTCTGGTGAGCAGGCAAGTGTCTTAGCCACTATGCTACCAGAGCTCCCTATAGCTGGTAGTAAATGAGGGAATAAATAAAATAATTTCATTGGGATGTTTGTTACCTGTGAATATGAAATGTTCACTATAGTATGTGCACTCACAAGCCAAACCACAAGACAGACATCCCCCTCAGTTCTTTTGTTCTAATAGTTTTCATTCATATTAAAAATACCTGAATTTAAGCAGGCATTAAAGCTTAAAATATATAATGTTACAAAGAGTGGTATTTTTCAAGTTGCCTTGAAATCTCACCCTTTGGACTGTTGCTTAATTTACAGGAAGACGAGCATAGTTTGAATGCTAATTAATAATAAAGGAAAATGAAAAAGATGAAAGAGGAAAGGCATCATGACCCCTAGTGTTTATTTTTCTGCCTTTCTTCAATAATAGTGGTAAGACTGCTACTTTAGACTACTTAATTGGTCTCTTTTCCATCCTTTTGACCTACATTTTTTTTTTTTTTCCCTGTGACTATCATCTTAGTTTGATGGAAAGGCTAAATGCCATTATTGATTTCCTTCTTTAATTTTGGTGATTATTTTCCATGTCCAGAGGATAAACTCCTCTGAGAAGCAATTCCAAAAGCTTCTAACAATTTGGCATGGAATTCCTGGAGCAGATGAAGCTACAGAGAAGTTTTTAGGTGCCCATGGGTAAATTAGATGGATGGGTTATCTGACCTTTTGCTTTTGAAGCTGGAGTCCTGCCAAAGCTTCACACAGCTACACAGAAGGCACTGGTTCATGTAGCTCCTCTAAAATATTAAGCTGGGAGTAGGAGTCTGTTTTTTCTATTTTCAGTTCTGTGATTAATTAAGTCTTTACACTCTGTGTCTTAGTTTTTCACCTATAAAATGAGGGATCATTCATTGAAATATTTATTGAACACTAGACATTTTTTAGGAGCTCTGGTAGCATTGTGCCTAAGGCACTTGACTGCTAACCAGAGGGCTGGCGGTTCAAACCCACCAGCCACTCCTCGGAAGAAAAGTTGGACAATCTGCTTCTGTAGTGATACTGCCTTGGAAAACCAAGGAGATGTCGTTATGAGTTGGGTCCAACTCGACAGCACATAACATCAACAACAACAGACATTATTTTAGGTGCTGGGAATACGGTAGTGAAGAAAACTGGTAAAATTCAGTGTGTTGGGGAGAAGGAGATACAGGCAATAGAGATAGTCAATAGACCTGTAGATTAATACACAAGAAAATTCTACATAATAATAGCCACAGGAAGAAAAACAATATGTAGAGTGACAGAAAGTTCCTGGATGTAGATTAGGAAAGGCTTCTCTGAGGAGATTGACATTTGGTGTGCCTGAATAATGAGAAGGAGCCTAGAAATGGGGTAACATTTCCCAAGAGAAGGCACAGTTGATGTAAAGAAAGGCTTCAAGGTAAGAATTGGACTAGTATTTTTGAGAGACCAGCAAAATGTCAGTGAGAAGAGTATGAGGGGGAGAATAATAAGAGATGAGAATAAAGAAGTGGGCAGCGACCATGGCAGACCTTGTTCCCTTTGTAAAGTGTTGACTTTTATTATCATCGTCATGTGAACTCCCTACTCACTGCCATTGAGTCAATTCCAACTCATAGTGACCCCTCCTTGGGTTTCTGCGGCGGTATCTCAACGAAAGTAGATTGCCCAGTCTTCCTTCCGAGGGGTGGCTAGTGGGTTGGAAGCACCAGACTTCTGGTTAGTAGTCAAATGCCTTAGGCACTACACCACCAGAGCTTGCAAACCCCCTAAGAATAGTATTATTGTCCAGTACAAATACGACATAAACCACATATGAAATTTTAAATCATTTAGTAGCCACAAGGAGCCCTGATGGTGCAGTGGTTAAGAGGTCAGCTGCTAACTGAAAGTTGGTGGTTCAAACTTACCAGCTACTTTGCAGGAGAAAGAGGTAGCAGTCTTCTTCCATAAAGATTTATAGCCTTAGAGATCCTATGGGGCAGTTATATTCTTTCCTGTAGGGCCATTATGAGGTGGAATCAACTTGATGATTTTTTAATTTAATTTTTTATTTTTTAAGTAACCACTTTAAAAAATAAAAAGAAACAGTTTAAGTTACTGTTAATAATATATGATATTTAAGGTGTATAGGCACATATGTGTTTGGGCAGGTACAGGTGAATACATACATGTTTATAGATAGAAGTATTTATGTGCACTTGTACATACAGATATGTGTGTGCATGCATATATATTCATAATGGACACAATTACAGATTCTTCTCAGACATACCAAACACCTTGTGAGAATAGTTTTCTAGGTTTGAAGGCTTTGAACCTTAGTCCTATGTGACCAGGTGCCACAAAGTTCATGTCCTTTGTCCTAGTGAGGAGAGTAGCATCTGGTGTCTTAAAAGTGGCAAGCTATCATCTAAGATTCTACTATTGCTCTCTATTCTGGAGCAAAAGAGAAAGAAGGAAACCAAAGTCTTAGAGAAGTAATTAGTCTAGAGGGATAACAGAATACATAAGTCACGGGCTCATGTATCCTGAAACCAAAAGAACTAGATGGTGCCTGATTACTGCTACTGACCATATGATCAAGGCCACAATAAGATAGATCTTGATAGAATGGAAAAAAAAAAAAAAGAAAAAGTGGGACAGAATTCAACTTCTTAAAAAGTCCAGCGATTTTAAGACTAGAGAACCAGTTGAGACTAGAGAACTGCCTGAGACTATTACTCTCAGACACTCTAAACCTTGAAGTGAAACTATCTCCTAAGGTTACTTTTAGCAAAATAACAGTTTTCCACAAAAAATAAAGCATATTATCCCTGAGTGTGGCTGCATTAAAAAACCACCTATATGAAATCAAAAGGTCAACAATTACTTTAAAGAAAAGATAAGAAGATAAAAGGACAGGGAAACTAGAGTACTGGGAACAGAACCAACTAGAATGAAATTAAAGAGAATATTGACACATCGTGAAAAATGTAACTGTGGTCACTTGTATAAAAAATTTCCATTTGGAACTTAATTTTCTACATATATGTTCACTGAAATGACAGTAAAATGTTATTTAAAAAAGCAAAGCCAATAATATATGGTATTTACCCCAATATATAGAAAAATATTATTTCAACATGTAATCATTATTAAAATTATTGATGAAATATTTTCCATTCTTTCTTTGTGTTACATTTCTGAAATTGAACATGTATTTTACACTTATAGGACATCTCAGATTGGATGCCAGAATTGTATTCTCAGGTGCACTAGATATATTTCAAGTGGTAAACAGTCACATGTGGCTAAACCAAAAACAAACCCACTGATGTCAAGTCAATTCCAATTCACAGTGACCCCATAGGGTTTTCAAGGTTGTAAATCTTTGAAGAAGCAGACTGCTTTATCTTTCTGCCACAGAGCAGCTGATGGGTTTGAATTGCCAACCTTTTGTTTAGCAGCCCAATATCTTAACCACAGCACTACCGGAGCTCCTTCACATGTGGCTAGTGGCTGCCATGTTGGGCAGTACAGCCTTAAAGAGTTTTATGCAGGGAGCGACTGGATTTGATTTGCTTTAACTGCTGTGTGAAGAGCAGACTGTCATAGAAATAGAATGGACACATGAGCTCAATTACATAGTGGCTGACATACTTTTTCTGGAAAGAATCAGATAGTAAATATTTTAGGTTTTCGGGGCCATACAGTTCCTAGCTCAAATATTCAGGCCTGTTATTGTAAAGTGAAAACAGCCATAGATAATATGCAAGCAACAAGCATGGTTGTGTTTCAATAAAACTTTATATGTGGACACAGATTGAATTTCATATCATTTACATTTAATTTGATATTTTCACATGAAATAATATTTTTAATTTTCCAATCATTAAAAAAATGCAAAAACTGTTATTAGCTTGTAACTGTACAAAAACAGGCAACAGACCAAAATTTGAGCTGTAGTTTGCCGACTCTTGGATTAGGACTCTATCAGTAGCCCAGGTGAGAGGAGAAAGTTACTGGGAGCTGGGGGTACAGCAGTGGGAAGAATATAATTCTTGTGGTAGAACAGGCTAGACTTGCTGATAGCCTGGTATTGGGAGTGAGGAAAGGAAAAGTCAAGAATGCAGCAGCTAGACTTCACTTTGAGCCTAACCAGATGATTTCTAAAGTTCCCTTTTGTGCCAACAATTTGTGATCTATGATCTCTAAGTGGAATCCTTTTTTGAATAAACTTTGGAACAATACTCTTCCTCCTACTTGAGGAGATGTATTCCAGAGTGTAGAAAGGGGAAACCTGGAGACTTTCTCTGCTAAAAGGATGTTGTATATCTTAGCTCTTCACAGACAGACTTATTATAATTTTTATCTTTGTATGTTGTGGAATTTTATGGCTCTTAACACAAACTTTTTTATGCACCAGTGATATACTTTGTTTCTGTGCAGTTAAGACCCTGTTTAAAGACCTGTTTTAAACCTGCTTGTTTTAAAGCATGTTCTATGGGAATTCTAGATAATTATACTTCTCTAGACTTCCTTCTTTCCGTCTTTGTGTTTCATCCTATTGTAGTTATCTCCCAGTGAGCAAAGGTTTCATGGATTAAAACAGCAATTGATTTTGTTCTTAGCTTTTATTTGAATTTATCCTTTCTCCTCAAATACATTATGCATCTCCAAAGAAACTCATAAATTATAGACAAAGTAAAAGTTAAAATTAGATCTGAATGTGGTATAATGCCCAAAGGAAACTATTTGAAAAGGTTACAAGCTGTCAAAAAACAATTTGTATGGTTAAAAGCCACACAGTTAGACGCTGTTAATGGAGTATCTGTAACGATTGTTTGGGCATTGGTTGCTTATTATGTCTCTGTGGCAACTATTCAGTGTGTTATTTTGGAAGCCAGAGAGACCAGTAATTCGACACTTATTATCCTAAGAAACGTGTGGAAGAACGTGTTGCCCCACATCAGACAAACTGCACCTCTTCTTTCTCCAGATTTTAATAATTCCCCACCCCCTCCCAAATTGTCATTGGTGCTGATTGCAAGAATAAAGACTAGTTACTTCAGTGAAAGGATCATAAAGTCAATCATGTGGATAAAATTACTGAGCCATCCAGCCAGCTGGTCTCTATTTGGCTCTACTTTGGTTCATTAGTTTATGGGGTGAATTCACTCCATATTTAAGGAAAGCAAAAACGGCATCAAAACTAGTTTGTAATTAATTGCAGCTTTTTAGAAAGAAAGCTTTTGCAAATGGAGAATTTGCAACGTCAAATCCTAATTTCCGATTATGTTCTGGATCTAAAATGTAACTTTCTGTGTGTATATTAGTACTTGGTACAGCTTAGACACTTCCTCAGGCCCTAACCACTTGTATTGTGCATTAAGAATTTTTCTTTTCTTTTCTCTTGCACAACTTCAAAGACTTTGAAATAACACGTTATTGGTTGGCTGGAGCATGTGCATCTCTAAACAATGTAAGAGTCAGTTGGATGCCTGGCAATCTAATCTTAATGCCTGTCTCTTTGTACTGTCATTCAGGTGATTAGATGGCCCTGAGCAACTGTAAGCTGACATTGCAATGACTATATATCACAAAAACATTTTGGTTTCTGTGCTTTGTTAGTGGTAAAATGCTAATGTTAATTACTTAGGCATTTAATGGATCTAGAAATAACAAGTACATGATTCTTTTAATGTGGAAACCTTTAATATAGAGACATAAAAGCAGCCAAGCAACTCTGGAGCAGTTCTTCTACACATCCAACTCCTTGTAACAACAGTCAAAGGAAGTGAGAAAAACACAAATGATTTTAAACAAAAGGAACCCAGTAGGATGGAGCACTCATATTAATGGTAACTCTCATAAACACAGAAAGGAAAAATCTGTTGACTATAGAAGCCAAATGTCATAAATATGCCTCCCTGTGTCAAATATTGGAACTAGTCCTCATAGAACACAACGGGCAAAGACAAAACAGAATTTCACTTGGCTACTTAGAGTGGAACATTCTACTCCAGAATAAGTCAAGTTACTGACAAACGCATTTCTTTGGAAGTGATGGATACTCAGAATTTTAAGTCCTGTGACTCAAGAGCATGTTTCTAGGGATGTGTTTGGGGGAATATATTTTTCTTTCTTTCTTTCTTTTTTTTTTTT